>NW_007233043.1:126190-217271 GCF_000164805.1 Carlito syrichta
CAGGGTAGCACATGCCTGTAGTTACAGCTACTTGGAAGGCTGAGGTGGAAGAATCGCCAGAGCCCAGCAGGTCAAGGCTGCGGTGGCCGGGAGCGGCCACTGCACTCCAGTCTGGGCGACGGAATGAGACTCCAACTCAAAAAAAAAAACAACCAAAAAAACCCAAAAACATATCAGGCGTACCTGGTACCAGGCACTGACTATTTACTAACTCTGAACCCTTTTGACTGACTCTTTCACTACTTTTTGTCACTTTCTTCAAGTCTTTATTCAAATTTCCTTTCCTCATTGAGGTTTCGTTTAACTTTTCTTGCAATCACTGACACTCCTGATCCCACTTACCCTGCTCTATTGTATACATTTTTTTCTTATTACTTTGTATTATTTTAGATATTTTAGCTATATGTTACTAATATGTATATGTACATAAGTACATATATGCATATATACACAACACATATATCTATGTATACATACATATGCATACATACAGTCATGTGCTGCTTAACCACAAGAATACATTCTGAGAAATATGTAGTTAGGCAGCTTCATTGTGCAGACATCAAGGAGTGCATTTACACAAATCTCGATGGTATACCTTACATACCTAGGCTATATGGAACAGCCTACTACTCCTAGGCTATATACCCATACAGCTTGTGGCTATACTCAATTCTGCAGGCAATTGTAACACAATGGTAAATATTTGTGCATCTGAACATAGAAAACATACAGTAAAAATTTGCTTAAAGATGATTAAAAAATGGTACATCTACATAGGACAGCTCCATTATAATAGCATGGGACTAACATCATATAGGTGATCCATGGTAGACTGAAGCTTTATTATGTGGCCCAAGACTGTACATACACATATAAATTTTTTGGTTTGTTTTATTTTAGGTCATTCCCATAGGAATATGTGATCTATAAGGATAGAGTCTTTGTTATGTATGCTGATGTATCCCAAACATCCAGAATTGAGGTTGGCACAAAGCATGTATACAATAAATATCTGTTGAATGAATCAAATATTACTGTAGGCTGTAAAGAGGATAATAATAAAAGGAACAACAAAGTAGGAGAGTTTGGAAAGGGAGGTAAGAGTGTAGTACACAAAAATGAACTGCTGATTTTTAATTCGGACCAGACTAAAAATCCTATCCTACAATAGGTGACTGAGAATCGGAGATTTTTTTTTAAACTATCAATAACCTTAACCTCTTTAGTGAATCCAAGTCTTCTCAAGAGCATGAGCCTTTTACAGGCTCCCATGGTCAACTCCTTGTCTTCTTTACTGTCTAAACCTCCCTTCAAGGGAATGTATTCAAAGGAAAGAGGAGAAAGAGGTGTGTGTGTGTGTGTGTGTGTGTGTGTGTGTGTAGGAAAAAACTATCGGTGGACTCACGAAGTATAGATCATGTTTATCTAAAAGCTGTGTAGTGGCCTATAGTTTCTAGTCTGGCATATAAAGAGCTTAGAAGTGTTCACTTTGTCCTAACAACAAGTAAAACTTTAACAACCTGAAAAAGTCAATAGCCTTACTTTTAAAGTGAGGTCACAGAGCAAGCTGCTTTCCTAAAATTTGTAGAGATAATCAGGCAGATACAGAGAATCACAATTCAGTGGCATGGAAACCCACCATCAGAAACCTCTGCTAGAACTAGTGTCGGTGGAGGTAAACCTGAACTGTAATTGATGAATTGCTGGAGGCTCAGTGTGAACAAGTCTGAAGGAGAAAAACTTCAGGGGGACTCAGTCATGGGAGCCCTCACACTTTTGTGAGTTTTAGGAGCTCTGCTAGGCCCTTCTAGTGAATATAGGAGAAATATATCTTTGTGCTTCCAACAGGGAGAGAGGAAAAGGAACCATTGTGAAATATGTCAGAGCATTTGGTTTCTCTCAACAAGTTCTGCCTTCAGGAGAAGCTATTTAACCAGAGCCTAATCTACCTGGAGAAAGGAAACTACCCATCTTCGTTCCCTCCAGCCATTCTCTCCCACCCAAAGTGTGTGTAGGGGGAATGTGAGAATGGAGTTGCGGGGATTGGTGGCTGAGAAGCACTAGTGAAATCCTGTCTAGAGGCATAAACTCACCAAAAGACTGAGACTGGATTGCAGGACTCTGGAATACTTCTCCCCATAGACCTGACCACCATATCACTAAAGGCCTGTTTACTGCAGTTCTTTTATACCCAGTACATCATGTCTCCCTTCCAACAAACTTATACTGCAATATCTCTCATGAACATAGAGAGGAAAATCTTCAACAAAATAAAAGTAAATTGAATCCGATGGTGCATAAAAATAATTATACACCATGACCAAGTGGGATTGATCCCAGGTATGCAAGACTGGTTCAACAACCAATTAATGTAAACTATTATATCAACAGGCAAAAGAAGGAAATTCACATGATTATGTCACTAGATGCAGAAAATACATCTGATAAAATTCAACGTCCATTTGTAATGAAAAACTCTCAGTAAACTGGGAACAGTAAATTGAGGGAAATTCTTAACTTAAAGAATATCTATCAAAAAAAGAAAAAAACTACAGTTAGCATAATGGTAAGAAACTTGAAACTTTACTGCTAAGATCAGGAATGAAGAAAAGATGTCCTCTCTCATCACTGCTTTTAAACATTGTACTGGAAGTCCTAGCTAATGCAGTATGACAAGAAAAGCAAATAAAATGTATATGGATTGGAAATGAAGGAGTAAAACTGTTTTTACTTCCAGTTGACATAATTGGCTATGTTTTAAAAATCCGAAAAAATTGACAATAAAACCCCTCCTAGAAATATTAAGGAATTAATATTTTCAGGATTCAGGGTTAATATGCAAAAATTGATCACTTGAAAAGTAGATTAGCAATTAGTAAATGGAATTTGAAATTAAAGAGGCTACAGTTTTTCTTTTTGAGAAACTTGTCCATGGCAGGACTTCCTTTAATCTTCCTTTTCTCCTTCTTTTCTTCCTGCTGATAAACTATGTTTTAAACTTAAAAAAGAAATTGAAAACACATTTTCATTTATATTAGCCCCCCCAAAATGAAGTCATTCGACTCAAAACTAAAAAAAAAAAAGCAAGATCTATATGAAGAAAACAACAAAACTCTGATGAACGATACTGAAGAACTAAATAGAGAGAAATTCCATGTTCACAGACAGAAAGACTCACTATTTTAAAGATGTCAGTTTTTCCCACTTGATCTATACATTCAGTGCAGTCCCACATAAAAATTCCAGAGAATTATTTTATGGATATCAATAAACTGATTCTGAACAAAGTCAGAATACTGACACTAAGCAACTTCAAAGTTTACTACAAAGTAACAGTAATCAAGACAGTGTGGTGTTGGTGAAAGAAGACGCAAAAAGATGAGGGAAACAGAATAGAGATCCAGATCCATATAACTACAGAAGATGATCTTCAAGAAAGGAGCAAAGGCAACACCATGGAGCAAAGACAGTCTTTTCAGTAAATGGTGCTGGAGCAAATGGACATCCACAAGCAAAAAAAAAAAAAAAGAAAAGAAAAAGGAATCTATGCCCACCTTTCACACCCTTCACAAAAAAACTCAAAATGGATCAGTCACCTAATTGTAAAATACAAAACTATAAAACTCTTAGAAGATAATACAGGAGAAAACTTGGATAACCTTGGGTCTGACAACGACTTCTTAGATATCACACCAAAGGCATGGTCCATGCCTTTATCAAGAAATATGATTTTAAAAAGCCAGAATTCATTAAAATTTTAAATGTCTGCTTTTCAAAAGACAGTGTTAAGAGAGTGAGAGGAAAAGACACAGACTGGGAGAAGATATCTGCAAAAGACGCATTTGATAAAGAACTGTTATCCAAAATATTCCAAGAACACTTACAACTCAAAAATAAGAAAATGAATACTCCAATGAAAAAGTGAGCATAAGATCTTAGATACTTCACCAAAGATATACATACGGCAAGTAAGCATATGAATAGATGTTGACTATCGTATATCATTAGGGAATTTCACATTAAAACAATAATGAAATATTACTACATACCTAATACTACTATTAGAATGGTCAAAATCCAAAACATTGATGGTATCAAATGCTCATAAGTATGTAGAGCAACATGAACTCTCATTCATTGCTGGTAGAAATGCAAAATTAAACAACCACCTTGAAAGGCATTTTTGTCAGTTTATTATAAAACTAAACACACTCATCATATGATCCAGCCATCACACTTCTCTGTATTTACCCAAACGCACTGAAAAATATGTCCACACAAAAACCTACACACGGATATTTCATAATTGCCAAGACTTGGAATCAACCAAGATGTCCTCTGGTAGGTGAGTAGATAATTAAATGTGGTACATACAAACCTTAGAATATTAATGCTGAAAAGAAGTGAGCTATCAAGCCATGAAAATACCTGAGAGAAACTTTAGTGCATATTACTAAGCGAAAGAAGCAAATCTGAATAGATTAACTACTGTATGATTCCAATCGTATGACATTCTGGAAAAGACAAAACTATAGAGACGGTGGAAAGATTAGAGGTTGCCTGGGCAGGAGAGATGGAGGGATGAGTAGGTGGAGCACAGAGGATCTTTAGGGCCATGAAACTCTTCTATATGACACTACGACGTTGGATACATGTCATCATACACTTGTCCAAACTCATAGAACACACGACACCAAGAGTGAAGCTTAAACTATGTGCTCTATATGATAATGATGTGTTGATGTAAGTTTATTGATTGTAACAAATATACCACTGTGTTGTGTGGGATGTTGCTTGTGTGGCAGGTTGTTCTTTTGTGGAGATGGGGGTATATGAAAACACCGTATTTTCTGCTTGATTTCACTGTGGATCAGAAACTTCTCTGAAAGGTAAATTAATTTTTTAAAATCCCTAACTGGTGACCTTGGGCATATCTTTTACTTTTCCAGGCTTAAGTCTTCTCACTGGTAAAATAAGATTCCTGGACTACATCAATGTGTTTCGATTCCAGTGCCTTATGGATGGTAGGGGTCAGACAACCGGAAGAATAAGGGACCATGTTAAAATCATTGCTGCCAAGGAATGACATGAAACAAAGGGTGAATGAGAGAAAATAGAAGTTGCCTTGCTAGCCTAAAAATTTGAAAAGGGAACACTTCTACACTGTTGGTGGGTGTGTAAACTAGTACGACCTTTGTGGAAAACAGTGTGGCGATTCCTAAAAGATCTAAACATTGACCTATACACTCAGCAATCTCTCTTCTGGGAATATACCTGCAGGAACTCAAATCATTCTACAAAAAAGATAACTGCGTACACACGTTTATTGCGGCACTATTCACAACAGCAAAAACATGGAACCAACCCTGCTGCCCGTCAAAAGTGAACTGGATAAAAATAAACATGGTACATATACACGATGGAATATTATGCAGTCGTAAAGAAGGACAGAATTATGAACTTCATAGCAACTTGGATGGATTTAGAGTCTATCATGCTCAGTGATCTATCACAGATACAAAGAACTGAGTGCTACATGTTCTTACTCATAAGTGGGCCCTGAATATTTATCATAATACTACAAGAAAGGGATTGGCAGTAGTGGATACTGCCAGTGGATTGGTGGGGGCACATAACATCAATAAGGGTACCTGATCCCGAACCATGTAACGTGGGGATCAATGGTAGGCCCAAACTTTACCTGTACAATGACCACGTATATACCTAACCTAATCCTGAATTGTGTCCCACATCTCTAAAATTCAATTCAATTCAATTCAATTCAATTCAAAAAATAAAGAGTAGAGAGCAACAACAAAAAAGAAAAACATTGAACTAGATATACTCTGAAATTTTGAGTTATCAAAGTCCATCAAGCATCTTCTTAGCCTAGAATTCTCTCTGCCTCCCATTCTCCTGCTTGGTGAAAGTTTATTCTCATTGAGTACAAGACCAAGACAATCCTGCAGCTCTTAGTTAATGTCTCAACGTTTACATTTGTCATATTGAGTTAATGTCTCAACTATTGCATTTGTCATATATGTAAAAGACATTCAAAGAATGGTTATTGAATGAATGACTGAACTGACTGTGATTGTGTTATGTATTTAACTTTCTGCTACTAGTTTATGGATTTTTCAAGGGCAGTGATCTCAGCTTGATAATTTTTCTATTTCCAGCATCTATGACAGGGTTTGAAACAACAAGCATCCAGTGATTGTTTCTTGAATTATCAGAATATAAATACAAAGAAACCTGGAAACAATGATTGCCTTTGAGGGGATAACTGGAGGGCGTGTGGATTTTGTTCAAGTATTACCTATTTAAAAATAAAATAGCATATGTGTACACATGAGGCATAATTTCATTTCTATATGTTGCATGTATTTCATGTAAACCCTATAATACCCTAGTACATACTGGTATAGTTGATTTTTCACAAACCTAGTTATCTGTAACATGAGGATGTGACCCAATAAGTGCCCATCTGATTCTAAATCTATTAAAGAAGATGCTCAAATACTTTTTCCTTAAAAAATGTTTATTATTTATACATCTATTATTTACCACATATGTGCATAAACATATAACAATAGATGTCTTTTCGTGGAAAATGTATTTTATATGTGAATATATTATATAAGCAATATTCAGTGTCCATTCAGTAGAATTTGTACCCTCAAATCTGGACTTTAATGATATGGCAGTCTAATCTGTGGTCAAGAAGACAAAGTAAGAAGGGAGAGGAGGAAAAGGAGAAGAACAAGATGGATTGTTTTTATTCTGAGTGGTTTAAATAGATGTTCAAAATTCTCAGACTAAATCCTATGCATTTCACTGATAGGAACTTCTAAAGTTCCTTCTCAGTTACCACATTACTTTGTACATAATTTTAACAAACTGATTATATGGCTTTAGAATGTGTAGTGGCTTTAGATACTGAAAATTAGAGAGTCAACGTTTTGAAAAGAGGCATTGAGAAAGGGGCAATGAGAAGAGGAAAGGTGATTCCTAAAATATTAAAAGTAGACAGAATTACTAAAAAAAAAAAAAAAAAGCTGGGTGTTCTGACTTTCATTAACATAAAGAGCAAATATCTGGACATTCTTAAGTATTTTTCAAGAACCTCATTGTGCAATGTTTATAATGGTGGCCCTGCATCATTAAGAAAGGATTAAATTACGTATATATCTTAGGATATTCTGGTTAAGAATTTTTGAAACAATTTGTTTAGATAGAATCCCATCAAAATGGCTAAAAGCAGCAAGAGTGAATCACTTCTTCACATTTTCAGAGTACAAAAATGCTACTTTAATTCATTCTCTCTCCCTTTCCCTGTCTTGTCCTCACCCCCTCCTTTCAGTCTCCCACAAGTCCCCCACCACACATACATTTGATTTTATTTATAACATGTATTTGGTGTTTGACTTGTTTCAGACTAACTTTGCCAGCATGGTGGGCCTATAATTTAAGAAATATAGATGTAATAAGATTTTAGTACTTGAAAATAATCTAACATTTTCATTTCATATGTTAAAAAATGCATTGGTAGATATTCATTATTCATTTACGTCCAGTCAACTCTCAATTATCTCTGGTAATAGAGAGTAAAGATAGAATGAACAGGTGAAATCTATTCCTAGTCCCAAAACACAACTTTCAATCTCCTCTCTATGAGTTCTTTACAAGACAGCAATACCTTCTTTCCTCTCCTTTGTAGACTCATTTCCACTGTGAAATGACCTTAAGAAAAACAACCCAAGAGAAAAAAAAAAAAAAAAGATGCAAGCACATGGATGATCTCAAATCCCCTCCTAAAATTAATATAACAAATAAAATCTTTAAGTATAATAAAAGAAAGCAAACTGGGTGATTTAAAAAATGTTGTCTCTAGAAGTGTGGATCGCTTTCAGATGAAACAGTTGATTGTCCTTTATTAAACTGCATCAACTACTTTGTAAACCATTTAATCATTTTAAAAGCCAGCTTCTTATAAGTGTAAATGTGTCTTAACCTTCAGTAGCAGTTAGATTTTTAAACGTGAATATCTTTATACATTTTATAATCTGTAGACAAGGAGGATAAATAAGACTTTGTTTAATAATATTCTTAAATACTGAATTAACAAAGTCTTGCCATCATGTCACTCAGACTGTTAACATTAGAACAGGCTTCCTAGCTGTTCCTTAACTAGCAATAATATTGACCTTTTTACTAAGTGTGAACAGCATTTATCCAAGGAGGAATCAATATCGAGTTGAAACTCCAAGGTCTTAATAACTAATCCTAATGAACATCACAGTGGAGATTCTTGGTTGGCAATTACTATAAATGCAAAAATGAAAAAGATCATGTAGTTAATTGTTCTCAAATTTGTACACAGTTTTTATATTTGGCATTTATTGAACACAGAGGAAAATGGGAAACCGAACTTGAAGACTGCCTTTTGTTTTCCTTAGAAAAACTGCACTAAATAAAGAGTAAAATAAAATCCTTTTAGGCACATGGATAAGTACACTGTAATTTAACACCTCTTGTGCCAAAGGATGTCAATAGGCATTGATTACTTTCTCTGTGAAGACCCAGTAAAATTCTATAAACTAGTGTGAACTTTGAGGATACAAAGAGTCAGAATATTTTAAAACACTATTAGAGATGCTGTTTTTTTTTTTTTGTTTTTTTTAAAATTTTATCTGAAGCACCTAGTCAAATGAGTGTCGTGCACAAAAATCTGTGCTGCTCTGAGAAATTATACCCTGAGAGAGGACAAGACAGCTCATCTGGGGCACGAGGGGGTTAAACTCTATCTGTGTTCATGTCAATAAAAAGACAAATATTTGCAAGAAAGGATAACAATGTAATAATTAATTATTTATATATATTTTAGAGACTGAATCTCACCCTGTTGCCCAGGCTGGAGTGTAGTGATGGCTGCAATGCAATCATAGCCCACTGTAGCTTTGCGTTCCCAGGCTCAAGTGATCCTCCCACTTCAGCCATCCGAGTAGCGAGGGTTTCAGGTGTGTGACACCATGCCTGGCTAATTTTTAAAAAATGTTTGGTAGAGACAGAGTCTTGCTATGCTGTTCAGGCTGATCTCAAACTCCTGGCCTCAGGTGATTCCCCTGCCTCAGCCTCCCAAAGTGCTGGGTTTATAGGCATGAGCCACCACACTCAGCCTGTAATTTTTTAAAATGTAAAAATAGAAGAAAGAAAATTGCACGTCACAAATAGGATTTTTCTAGCTTTATAGTCTGAACTTTTAGAACTGAGAAAATGTGTTACTTGTGATCCAGGTTGGGATCTTGATGCCTTGAGAGACAAGCTGAATTAAATGTTAATTCTGTTTACAACCGATTGTTAACCGATCCTTCCTCTATTACCCCATCTCCCTGAGTTTGTCTGTTAACAGCAAAGAGAATTAGAATCTTCTGGTCTGCCTTGAAGTACACCAAGACACCTTCCTTCAAGGGAAGGAAATGAAGCCCCTACAACTACTTTCCTTGAAATGGGGAAACTGGCATTAGAATAGAATAGCAGAATCCCAAAGGTATGTCAGAAAATAAAGGCCATAAGGAAAATCTCCTTGGTCACCTATCCATGGAAGCATACCCATTTGAGGGGTCAACATTTGTCTGAAGGTGTATTATCTTTCCATTGCACATGCTTCCATAAACACTTTCTCCCTTCTCCTGTATGTGAATATCCTTCTTCAATTGAGTAGATGTCCTTTAAAAAGGTGTTCTGCATTTGGCTTTCAAGAATCTGGCCATTCTAGACAAAAGGCACCAGAGGAGTTCTTATGATTTATCATGTCTATGATCCATGAATTAAGAGGCCTCAGTGAGTGAGACCATTATGGTTTATTGCTTCTGGGAGCTGAATACTACAGAGTGTGTGAAGGAAGCTGGCATTAGTGACTGAACAATAAAAGTCCCTAAATGCTGATTTACCTGTCAGGCTGACTTGGCTCTGAAAGAATGCTAATTAAAAAAAGAAAATATGTAAATACAGATTTAGAGTTCTTTTGTTCCAAAAATTTTAATAGAAATCTACATGATTTTCATACGAAACTATGAGAAAATTGTACATAACCATTTGCATTCCATTATTGTTTGACACGCTTTAGCTTAGATTTTTTTTAAACTGAGAATGGCTACAAAAAATGACATAGAGGCATTAGATATGCTAACTATATCACTTTCACTTCTTAGTTTGTTAAAAAGCCCTGAAATTGTAGATTTTCAGAATATCATATTCTAAATTTTACTTACTCTAAATAAATTATAAATGGCCCCAGAGTTGCTATAGTTTGGATAATCTATTTGTTCCTCAGATTCACCCTCATCTTTCCAGGCAAGTCTAAATTATGCCAAATTGTGAGTGTCCCCTCATCATTTCCACATCTTTAGAGAATTCCACTATTTTATTTCAGAGTATCAGGCACCATACTAATATCACATATGGGAAGATTTTTCTCATGATTACCATTGGTCACTCTGTCAACACTGAAAACCTTATTTCTTAATTCTGGATTAGGATTTCAATATTCTAAAAAAGCTACTCAAGTATCTGTATTCCTGAAGAGGGACCAGCAAACTTTTTCTCTAAAGGGCCAGATAATAAATATTTTTTGGCTTTGTAGACCATGGAGTCTCATCCCAACTCTTCTGATCTGCCACTGTAGTATGAAGCACAAGATATGAATGAGGGCACATGGCTGTGTTCCCTTCTATTCATGGACACTGGAATTTGAATTTCATTGTATGTCACACAATATTGATCCCACGCAACCATTTATAAATGTAAACTGCATTCTTATCTCATGGGGTATTCAAAAACATGGGGTGGGGGCTGGATTTGACATATGAACTATAGCTTGCTTACTCCTGTTTTTTGGGGGTTTTTTGAGTTGGAGTCTCACTCCATTGCCCAGACTGGAGTGCAGTGGCACGCACCTGGCCACCGTAGCCTCGACCTGCTGAGCTCGGGAGATCCTTCCCCCTCAGCCTTCCAAGTAGCCGGAACTACAGGCGCGCTACCACGCCTGGGTAATTTTTTGATTTATTGTAGAGATGAGGTCTCGCCAAGTTGGCCAGGCAGGTCTCGAACCTGCGGGCTCAGGCAATCCACTCACCTCAGCCTCCCAAAGCGCTGGGATTACAGACTGAGCCACCAAGCCCGGCTGTTACTCCTGTTCTTGAAGATGTGATTATATGATTTTTAAGCCTTGTCCACCAAAGTTATTTTAGGGAAGAGTGTCATTCATTTTAATTCACTTTCCTTTCTAAACGGTCTGTGCATTTCATAGAATACTTTCTGTTACAAGGACTGGAGGACAAGCGGGAAAGTGAAATTCAGACCTCAGTATGGTGTCCTTACTTCAGTTACATAACCCAGGCAGCTGTAAGTTGCAGATGTGCACCCGTGCTGGGCTACAATCGTTGTGGCCACATCTGATACAAGCAACAGTGTATCCTTCTTCACCTTGTCTTTATGCTGAAATGCACTGACTCCCTTATGGCTTCTATTTTCCAACATTTTAATTAATTTGATTGCATTCATAGTATGTGAGGTTAAGTGTAATATTTTTCTTTCTGTCATGGGAGAATAAGTCAGTGTCTAAAACTACTTGTCCACATTTTCCAGATCTCACTGGTTCTATATATGCAGATTACATAGTATAATAACTATAGTTATAAATTAATATATACACTATATAAGTACTATATAAAATTACAATATAAATATAAATTATAGTACAATTTATCTATAAATTATAGTTATACATATATAGTATAATTGAACATATAATATAGAAATTATAGTATAATCACATTATTTGGATCGACTTGATATAAAATTCATTCTAATAAAAATATTGTGTAATCACCCCAATATCACACTTTTTCTTTCTTCTGAGTTGGGGTCTCACTCTGTTGCCCAGGCTGGAGTGCTGTGGCACCATAATGGCTCACTGCAGCCTCGTACCCCCAGGGCTCAGGTGATCCTTCCACCTCAGCCTCCCAGTGACTACAGGTGGTATTACCATGTCCAGCTACATTTTTGATTTTTTTGTAAAGACAAGGTCTCAGTCCATTGCCTAGGCTGGTCCTGAACTCTTGAAGTCAAACATTTCTTCTGCCTCAGCCTCCCAAAGTGAAGGAATTACGATTGTGAGCCACTGTGCCTGACCTGCAAAATTACATTTTCTAAATAGATGTTTTGTAGAATTGGGCCTAATATGCTGACTGTATAAATTAACTTCAGATTCTAAAGCTAGTATAATTGGCATGCCATTTATTTAGAAATATTAATAGGCAATAAAAGACTTTAGGCATACAAAATCGAGTTAAATATAATTTTTCATATACTGTTGTTGATGATGACTTTTCTATTTCAGCATGCTAATATAAAAATAGGCTAAAAATATCCCTTAGTTAACAAAATGATTTATAATGAAAGACTTGAGGTTGTTTAATGGGAAGTATAGGGGGGAAAACCTCAGGAGATCATATCTGAGTTGTGTGAGTAGTTATACTCTCTATTCTACATGCTCTCTGGGTTTTCTGTTTTACCCTTTCATATAGCAATTGTATTGGAAGCATTTTCTTGGGAATTATTTCCTTCCATGTTTCCACCCATCCCTCCCCATACTAGCCAACAAGTTCTTCAAAGGGAGGAAAAGCATCTTATTCATTTCACATTCCCAAGACTGAACAAAATGCCTAGTTAGTGTAGATGCTTAATATAGTTTTGTAGATGAGTGAGTTGCATTATCTTGTAAATCAACTTGTTTGGATTCATTGTAAGAATTTTATATATCTTCCTCTACCTTTATATAGAGGAAACAGTGTTCTGGCTTTGATTGTCTTTGCTACCATGAACAAAGGAGAAATCTCATATATCTGAAATCCTCTTAATGGAGCATTACCATCAGAACATAGACACACTTAAGAACTCTGAATGCAAATTGCCACAAGCACAAGTATTTTATAATACCTGTGGATAGAGTTTCCTGCAACGGCCACTATAAACGAGCATAGGTAAGAGCCTGTGGATGAGAGCAACATGGAAGTGACCGAGAACTTGGTGTAGTAGCAGGCAATCCGTGTGGGGAGGGAACTCGTGCAGGCTGCGACTTGCTGATGACACCAGCCAAGTTGCAAGCTAGCAGGTCTTAGTGGAGGCGCAGCTGTTGCTGGGTTAACAGAGGGCATAAAAAGTTATGTCACTTGTTTTACTAGTACTGTATTTGAGGTGCTTCTCTGATTGTGATAAAGCACAGAAAAATGTCACAACACATTTAAAGTGACTTTAAGAACCTTGATTTATGCTCCTTGAAAATGCTAAGCATTTTATTATATTGCACTTACCTATCTAAAAAATGGGTAAAGTAACAATTTAAATATTCTAAGGACTGTGAAACTATTTGGAAATAGGTCCTTTAATTGTACAGTGGCTCTGACTAAACCTCTCTCTTGAAGTTAAGCATCATAAGGAAAAAAATCTAAGCCTACTCAGTGAATCAAGAAACTTCCTATCAGATTTTCTTCAACTCACTCAGAAATGTGATTAACAGAAAAAAAAGGAGAATCTTTTTAAGTGCCTGCCCTTCTTTAAAAAGCTGTGACTTTGCCAGCTTTGTGGACAGCTTTATCCTTCACTGGAATAACAAGCTGTTACTCTGAAAGAGCAATAACACTTGCAGGACAGTTCTCCAAATGGCCTTGGACCAACTGGGTTCTCCCTCAGCTTTTAACCTATAGTTCTCAAGATTAACTGTAGAATGTGCTATGAATCCAGCATCTGAGACAGGGAGGGAAACTGGCAGGAACAGCCCAGGCTGGGAACCCACTAGAAACAGGATGTCCTTCAATGCATTAGTCCAGTGGTCATGTGACAGCTGTAAAACCCAGGGTAGCTGCTGTCCTTAGGGCATACACAGATGAGATTCCTTCCTCTCTGGGCAACTTTTCTGAGTGTTAGGAGACCAGTGCATCGTTAATTGCAGTTTTCTGTGGTCCCTCATTGTTCATCTGTCAGTAATAAATCTGCTTTATGTAACTTGTTGTTTGTGTGAGTGTTCTGTCTCGCTAGACTCAGGAAAGTAGTAACCAGTGACTGGGGAACCTGTTTCACACTCCTATCTTTAGTTAAAGAAATAAACATCCATACAGTAGAATATATTCTAGGCAAGAACAAATGGGAGCCGGAGGAACAAGAACTTGAGGGGAGCTAAGAAGGGACGTCTGAAAGCAAATCTCAGCTTAATTCTTGGGCTATGTGGTAGCAGTGGTCTCTTCTTTCTTCACTACTCCATGTTTTCATCTCGAGATATTATCTCACTCTTGGTGTCCCATGGGCTGGAGCGTGGCTCTGGTTTTATTTCTGCACAGAAGGCCGGTTTTCTACAGCTAAGATAATGCTAATACTAATATTAAGACTAGCATTCTCTTACATAGCATAGCATTTATTATACTCTAAGCTTTAAAGGTGCTCAGATTTAGATCTGATATTTAGTATTTTTATTAAACAATCCTAGTGACTCTAAAAGACCCATTTTGGGTCTTCTCTTGTGGATTAGCACCTTACTGAAGAAGTATAATCTGAGCCAACCTATCACTGGTCTTAAGCAAAAGGCACAGCAATAAGATATTTATTTGTGATGGCCAAAGTAGTTTTTCCAAAGGCAGAAGGTGACTGGGGTTACTTTTGGGGACTGTTTATCCCCCTACCCACTCCCCAGACTGTTTCTTAAAGTGTGGGTGTATAGAAAGGAATTTAGCCATGTGCTAGAAGAGGTCTGGCCTTTTCTCTGGAGGTATAATCTTTGTTTGCCTGAAGGTCTGGGACTAGCTAGAGAGTAACACTGTGATTTAGGGTGGGACCTTCATTTATTTATTTATTTGTATAAATTTATGGGTTACAAGAGCAATTTTGTAACATACACATCTTGGGTACTGGAGAAGTCAGGGCATTCAGAATATCCATCATCGGGATAACAAACACTGCACCCATTAAGTAATTTCTCATCATCCATTCCTCTCCTCCCACCTCCTCACCCTTCCAAGTCAAGTTTCCAAGTCAAGCATGGGAGATTTGGGTCAAGTGTCCTGGATACTGAAATCAATCATGGGGGCAATCAATCAATCGCTTATAGGATGGAGTCTAATAAAAGCTTTGAATACTGAAGTCTGAATGAGCTTCCCTGGTTGGCAATACTCTATGTATATTCTCACATATGGATCCTGGGAAGAGATGTTCTCTGATTCCATGGGGAGAAGACTGTAAACGTTTGATGTCTGGTACTATCCCAACCCTCCCCAGTGTACTTTTTCTTTTGACTGCTTTTGATCTGTATCCTTTCCCTGTAATAAACCATAACTGCAAGTATCACAATTTCAAGATTTGTGAGCTCTTCTAGCAAATTATTGAAACTGATTGAGGCTTTGAACACCTCCTCCTTTAGGAAAAACACCCAAGTACTGTTTTGTTTCTACTCTCACAACAATCATCAAGATAGAAGACTTCTGTGACCAAAGGTATGGGAGTTTTTCCCCGCACGCCTAGCAGTGGACACCAGCTGGGTGTCCTCCAGTTCAATTCTGACTCTATCTACCTGAAGACAGATTGAGATTGCATGCTCAGTCCTCAAGGCGTCCCACTGCCTTCCACATCAGTTGCAAGCATGGGCTGCTGGAACTTCTGACGGACTGGCTTCAGGTTGGAATTCCTATGACTCCCTCTTTGGATTCAATTCATTTGTTGGAGAAGCTCACAGAACTGAAGAAAACACTTATTTACATATATCTTTTATTATAAAGGATGCAGATGAAGAAATGTAAGGTATGGGAAAAGGTGCATGAAGCATCCCTGCCCTTCCTGAATGTACCACCTTCCAGGAACTTCCACGTGTTCAGCTATCCAGAAGCTCCCCAAACCCTGTCATCTTGAGTTTTTATGGAAGCTTTATGATGTCAGCATTCCTTCCCCAGGGTATAGGGCAGGACTGTTTCTGGGGAGAGTCTTGAGACCCACAATCAAAAGGTAGAGGAAGATTAGAGTCCTGCCTTGGAGTAGGTGAAACTAAGGAGATGAAGGTCAGACAGATTCTGCTCCTTAAGGCCTAACACATTCTAACATTGTAACAAAAAACTCTAACGAGGACTGTGGGGGTTATGAGCCAGGAGCCATGGCTGAAAACCAATATATACATGTATAACATAACACCACGCCCCAGAAACTTGTAATTGGTGTCAGAAGTGAGAGCTGCCTTGTGTGGACTGCTCCTTTTAAAGTTCATAGTTGACTCAATCTCTTTGCAGTGGGCCCAGATTCAACCTCCAGCATGAAAATAAAGGAAAATCTCGAGTTCCTTCAAGGAAAATTCCAGACACCTAGTTAGCTTTGCAAAGTAAATGAACAACTTGATGAGCAAGAGGTAATAATAGCTTAAAACGATGGCCAAGGAAGCTGGAGTCACAACATGTTTGGTTCCCTGTAAAAACTAAAGATAACAACTTAACAAGTGCCCCTGAGTTGTTTTTCAGCAATCTAAACTTCCACCAAATGGATCTGCTTGCTCATATACCTCGGATAAGGGGACAGTGAAGATTGAACTCTGACCGTTTTTCTTTGTTCTGGATTTCTTTCTGAGGGGACTGAGGTTGTCACGCCCACCAGTCAGATCTCAACCTTCGTTTCTACTGACTCCAAGTTTTTAGATAAATATTTACTTCTTTAACCAATTGAAAGTCATAAAATCTTTGAATCTACCTATGATCTGTAAGCCCCACTTCAAGATATTCTATTTAGACTATCCAATGCTTAACCCATGTGTATTTTTACAGTTTTTGCCTATAACTTCTGCTTTTTTGAAATTTATCTCTGCCTTTAATATTCCTTGCTTGGAAGTCAGGTCTTAGTGTGAACCGCCTGATTCTCCTTGTTTGGCATCCTGCAAATAAACACCATTTTTGTCCTCCTGCAAAATCTTGGTGTGGATATGTAGCCTTACTATGCCTATCAAGTGGACCCCAGTTCCATTTGGTAATAGTCTGAAGTCATATTTTCTACTGGAACACATTGGTTCAAAGAATTTAGGTTCAGGTCAGTGGTATGCTCTGGCTTTCAACATGTTTGGAAACTGATTGCATGGATTGCTTTCCAATTTCATGTTGTGACATCACATTGGTAGACAGAAATTGGTCATAGTGGAAGTATTTACACTACAGAAATAAGCAGTCTGTACAAATCAGGTCCCAACGACACTGGTTGTTAAATATTTACCAAACTAGTGCCAAAGAGGGGTGCTGACGTTTTCTCATCCTTTTACCTGCATTAAACAAGAAAGCTGTGTCGGGCTCGGTAGCTCAGCCTGTCATCCCGCGCCTTTGGGAGGCTGAGGTGAGTGGATGGCCTGAGGCCGCGGGTTCGAGACCCGCCTGGGCAGGTGAGACCTCATCTCTAACAATAAATCAAAAAATGAGCCGGGCGTGGTAGCACGCGCCTGTAATTCCGGCTACTCGGAAGGCAGTGGCGGAAGGATGCCGGAGCCCAGCAGGTCGACGCTGCGGTGGCCAGAAGCGGCCACTGCACTCCAGTCTGGGCGACAGAGTGAGACTCCAACTCAAAAATTAAAAACAAAAATGAAAGCAAAAAGAGAAACGTTGAAAGGGGTCATTTGGATATCAGGTAATATTTGTTACTCAATATTCATGCAACCATTGGTATAATGGTTAGCCATAATGGTTTCAAAACAACCTTAACAGTCAAGCCTTGATGTCAGAAGGGGGAGTTTTTGTACAATTGGATGAAGGGTATTCCTTTCCTTTGGCTTTGCTGTCAGCAGGAAAAAGGGACTGCTGTAGGCGATGCAATGAGTATGGGTAGCTCTGGACTGCAGGCCTTTGTGTGCTGGGTTTTGCCTAATAGTGAAGATGTCGGCAAGCTGTGAATTGTATGTTCACTGGTATTTCATTCCACTTTATCTTTCATTGTAATTTAAAATTTTGAGCTAAGAAATTTCATTATGAGGGCCATTGATTGAACTCAAAGCTCGTGCTGTCAGATGAATGTAAAATTTCTTTTTTTCCTCAACTTAATTATTAAGATCTTATAGGTGAAATGAAAGAACAATTGATTTCTGCCTTTGCTCTTGCCAGATTTTATATTTAAAATATTTATCCAGTGCCTTGGGCGATACTAAAAGTGTGTCTTAATTGGGTTTACATTTTAATTCTCTAGAATGAACTCACTAGGCATATTTATATGTCCAGAGACTTTTTAGATGGCAAGTCTACTTCTTAAAATTGTATGGATCAATATATGCATTTATAGAAATTTAGCAAATATCAGTTGATTATAACTCTCATGAAACATTTTTTTGAAGTGTGTCGACTTTTAGGCTTCTTTAAAAATATTTGGAAATTTCTGATTTTTAACTGAAAAAATAAAAATAGTCATAGTTTTTCATAAAGCTAATTCTCATTAATACTGTCTCCTTAAATTGTCACTTGTATTAGGGTTTTCTGATATAAAAGGTAATGCAGATGGGAGGATAGGGAACATTTATTGAGCAGTTACTGAGTGCCAGATGCTCTCCTAAGTATAGTACTTGATGTGCCTTATCTCATTTAATCCTCCCACTAACCCTAGGAGATAAGCACTATCCTGATCCTAGTTTATAGATAAGGAGACTCAAGCTTAAAGAGGCTAAGAAACTGGTCAAGGTCAAACAGATTCTGAGAGGCAGAGGCAGGCTTAAGCTAGATGTTCTGATACCCAAGGCTGTCTCTTAGCTCCCTTTCTATTCCATCTCATACTCCAGCTAATACAGAGTAAGGGAAGACCCCAGAATTATTTCCCCATAGACATGAGATTCTGAAACAATTTTAGTACAATTTGAGGAGCTCCCGGGATAGAGCTCTTCTTTATCATTTGATAACATGGGATTAAATTCTTAAAAAGTACATTTTGATTTTTGGCCACGGTGTTAGACAGGACATTGCAAATACTTAAATATCAAGTTTTGTTTCATTGCTAGTAATTGAACGATTGATGGATCAATTGAACAAAGCTAACAAATCAATCAAATCATCCTCAAGGAGATTCCAGTTCCACGCAGACACATGAAAGTCTGTCTCCCAGCGCAAGGTCGTCAGGTTGCCACCATCATGACTGGCTTTACTACTCCATTTAAATAAACTACTGAAACCTCCTAGGCTCTCACTAGCTGGGTGTTCAGTGTCTCCTCTATCGCCCATCTCCTAGTGATTCTCCTACAGATCTGGGCTTCTGCACAGGCCTCAGCTATGTCCTGCCAAGTCGTAGCCGTCTTAGCTCATATCCATGTGTTCATGTCAGATATTGTTCCTGAGTGCATGGACCATGCCAGGGTGACTGGACTGTGGAGACTGTCAGCCTCAGCCCCTGTCTGTCTGAGAGCTAGCACTTTCCCAGGGATGCTCAGGCCACAGAGCTGAGCACTGAGCACAGACAAGACTCTTCCACTTTAAAAAAAATATTTTTTAATTGACAAATAATAGTTATATATTTATGGAGTACAACGTGATGAGTCATTTTGTTTGCTTTAGTTTTTTAGAGAGAAGGTCTTGCTCTGTTGCCCAGGTTGGTCTCTACTGAGTGCCAGATACTCTCCTAAGTGATCCTCCTCAAGTGATCCTCCTACCTCAGCCTCCCAAATTGCTAGTATAAGCCTCCATGACTGACCTGATGCTTTGACATATGTATACATTGTGGAATGATGCCTTATCAAGCTGACTAACATACCCTTCACCTCACATACTTATCATGTTTCTGTGTTGAGAACATTTCACATCTATTCTTTTTAGCAATTGTATTCTTTTTAGCATCAATATTATTAATTATGGCCACTGCTGTGCAATAGATCTCAGATTCTTATTCTTCTTGTCTCACTGGAACTTGGTACATACTCTTTGGTTTCCTTCTCCCTATTACTGCTCCCCTTACCCCCACCTCTGGTGAATGACGTTGTACTCGTTACTTCTATGAGTTCAACTTCTTTAGATTTCCCATATAAGTAAAGTTATGCAGTCTTAACTATTTTGATATCTGGCTCCCATCAGGAAGTTCTAGAGAGCTGGCTAAGGTCCGATGGTGAGAGGGCAAGACGTTATGGGAAGGACTAGAGTTTGGGCTTCACTCTATAAGTGGGTGTAGAGATTCTGAGAACAAATAGACATGACGAAATGGATGGCTCAGATGTGAAGTGCTGGAATGGAAAGTAAAAGATGGCGATGAGCCTTACACTTCAGAAAACTCTTAAACATTTCACCAACCTCCTCTATCATGCGCTCAAATTAGACATTTTGTTGGTGGTCTTGGTGGCAGATCCAGAGGGATCCAGGGTCAGGGAAGAGAATTCAAGGCAAGTCATGTGTGAAGCTTTTTTGGGACACCAGAAAGGGATGTGCTTTACTTACTCCCAGTTGATTTGGAATTTATCACATGGATACATAGAGATAAGGCAGAATGCAAAGGGTTTTAGCCACAGTGGATCAGGTCTGACAAGACAGGTGTTAGAAGTGTCAGGCACTCCTCTAAAGGTACAATTATTTGGTTACTCTTGCCTTCCCTTCTGTCCCTACTCCTTCCAGGCAACCCTGTAACTGCTCTCTTCCTTTTTTTAAAGAGTTTAAAATCGCTTTTTTGAATTTATTTATTTATTGTAAAGATGTGGGATACAATTCAGGGTTAGGTACACAAACATTGATCATGCAGGTCCCCTTGTTGATGAGGTATGCCCCTCCCTCCCCTAGCAGTTCCCCTCAACTGCCAGTCCCACCTCCCCCCTGCTCCCCTGACAGTTTTCCACTGCTGTCAATCACTTTCTTATAGCATTATACTTGTTCGAGATCACCTTATGAGTGAGAACATATGGAATTCAGTTCTTTGTTTCTGTGATAAATCACTGAGTATGGTCGACTCCAGATCCCTCCAAGTTGCTGCAAAGTCCATATATTTGTCCTTCCTTATGGCTGCGTAATATCCATTGTGTATATGTAGCACATTTTTTAAATCCAGTCCAGCTTCGATGGGCAACATGGTTGGTTTCATGTTTTTGCTATTATGAATAGGCATGAATAGACACTTCTCAAAAGAAGATATACGGGCAGCCAACAGACCTGAGAAATCGCTCAGCTTCACTCATCATCAGAGAAATGCAAATCAAAACCACAGTGAGATACCACCTAACCCCTGTAAGAATAATCTCTTCTTTAACTTAACGTCTGTTTGCTCATGGACTCCATGGCCCTAGAACTTCTGAAGACTGCTTTTTTTCTCTTCCCTCTCCTTAATAACACCCATCCATTCTCTAGCTCAGAAGTCACCAAACTTTTCTCTAAAAGTTCAGATGGCAAACATTTTAGGCTTTGCAGGCCCTAGGGTTCCAATAAAACTTTATTTACAAACAATTAAATTTGAATTTTATGTAAGTTTAACATGTTATAAAATATTCTCCTTTTATAATTTTTCAAGCATTTAAAAATATTAAAAAACCGTTTTAGTTTATGATCCACATAAAGATGGGAGGTATGGCTGAATGTGGCCTGTGGGCTATGGTTTGTCTATCCTTGGGCGAGAATCTTCTCTAATTCATATTCATATTTTACAATGGAGAGGATATTTACTGGTTTAAACAGCAATTATGTTTGGGGTTTTGGGTTTTGAAGTTTTTAAAAATTATTTTTTGGGCTTGGACTCTAGCGATTCCTGGGACGCAGAAGCCGAGTGTCATTTTCTATTTTCTTTCTTTCTTTCTTTCTTTCTTTCTTTCTTTCTTTCTTTCTTTCTTTCTTTCTTTCTTTCTTTCTTTCTTTCTTTCTTCCTTCCTTTCTTTCTTTCCTTCCTTCCTTCCTTCCTTCCTTCCTTCCTTCCTTCCTTCCTTCCTTCCTTCTCTCTCTCTCTCTCTCTCTCTCTCTCTCTCTCTCTTTATCAATGAACCCTCCCTGGCAAGAAAACGCTGAGAGAGACTGAGAGACTGTCTAAGTGGGGCTCGTGAGTGGGTGGCCAGGCCCTTGGTGTAACAGCAGATGTTGCATTTTCTCTACTTTGTCCCTGGCTCTTCCCGAGTCACAGAAGCAGAGCATCATTGTTTTGTTTTGTTTTTTTTTTTCATTAATCAGTATTTTTTATTATGGTTTTGTGGGGTACGGTTAAGGGTTAGGTGTACAATGACGTTTCATTCAGGCACCTGTAGATAAGAAGTGTTTTCCCATCCCCCGACAGATATTTGCTACTGTTACTCCCATCCCCCTCCCCCCCATAGTTTCCCAGTACCATCAGTCATTTTCTTACAGTATTGCATTGGATGTTCAAGGTCCATTATATGAGTGAGAACATGTGATATTCGGATTTTTGTTTTTGTGAGAGGTCACTCAGTATTATAGACTCTAGTTCCATCCAGGTTGCAGCGAAATTCATGATTTTGTTCTTTTTTATGGCTGCGTAGTATTCCATCATGTATATGTACCACATTTTTTTAATCCAGTCCTCTTTTGATGGGCAGCATGGTTGTTTCCAGGTTCTTGCTATTGTGAACAATGCTGCGATAAACATACGTGTGCAGGTATCTTTTTTATAGAGTGATTTGTGTTCTTCAGGGTATATTCCCAGTAGGGGGATTGCAGGGTCATATGGAAGGTCAATTTTTTTTAAACCGGCAGAAGTTTTCCTTTGGAAAAGCAGGGGTGGAGGCGGAGGAGGGGAACTATTGCCCCAGGTGCTCCTTCACCATTGAAGCAGGAAAAAGACTGCTCCGGGCTTTGCCTCATCACTTCAGCACCTTGCAGGGCACTGGAAGCGGCTGCAGATGGAGTCCAGAGGCAAGTTCCCGTGGAAGAGAACAAGAGAGGCAGCCCACCACCATATAGAAGGCGGGGCAGGAAAGTGATCCGACTTGCTCACCACAGACCAGCAGATCCGATCTCTGTGACTGGCGGATCAACTACCCAGGGCTTGATCGTGGCTCAAAGGGAATATGCTGAAAGCATAAACTTCAGAGAGACCTGAGGAGTGCTGAGTTCCAGGCACCCCGCCCCCTACCCTGATCCAGCTGGGACAAAGGGTGTGGCCAGAAAAGGAGGAAGAGGAACTCCAAAGAGATCAGAGATCAGTGGTGAGTCTGGGGTTGACCCAACCCTCCCCCTTCCCAGCAATCCTCTGCACATCAGATCCACACAGCTGGGCCATGACTGGGAGGAACAAACCCAGGCAGAGCTTGGATGTCAGTCGCAATAGGAGGGCTCCATCCCAGGAGAGGCCTGACTGTACCACCCCAGTGAGAGTACATACCTGGGGAAGAGATAGTCCCGTACTTCTCTACTGGAGGAGATCTACTAGACCATACAAGAGTGGGAGGGGAAGATCTCTACATCCACCTCCACTGTTGCTGATTGTTTTGCTGCACTTTGTTGTTATTCCAGCTTGTTTTGGAGTGTGTGTATATGTGTTCAATTGCTTTTGCACTGGCTTCTGCTTTGCATTGTCATATAGAGTGGTACTGGGGAGTGGGTCTCAGGGAACACATACCACAATAAGTGAATATTTTAATTTGCAAGTGGTATCTGACTCCCAGCGTCCCATCCCCCACTTTATTCAAATTTCAAAAACTACAAGAGACAGCAAAACTTCCCATCCACCATCCTCCTTCCCTGCTTCCCTGAGGAGAGTGAGAGAGGTGGCTCTGCAGGACAGACCAGATTAGAGGAACAATTACAGAGCCTGACACAAGAGGGCAGGGGTTTTTTTGTTTGTTTGTTTTGTTTTTGTTTTTTAAATATTCAATTATTTTTTGATGAAATTTTTTTTTGACTGCTTGTTAGTTCATCTATTTTTAAAATATTTTTTTCTTTGTGCATGAATGTGTATGTGAGGGTTTGATCTGCATCCCTCCCCCCCAAAATTTCTTTTCTTTTCTTTTTCTGTTTCTTCTTTTGTCGTTTTCTGTTTTTGTGTGTATGTGAATGATTTAGTGTTCATCTTTTGATTTTGTTGTGGTTGTTGTTTTTGTTCTTTGTTCTTCTGGGTCTTTTTTATATTCATTTTTAATAGTTTAAGGGGAATGTCAATAGATGTGTGAAGGCTCTACCTGAATCCCCCCTTTTTTTCTTCTGTCTTTCTGTTTTTCTTCTCTATTCACTTTGTGCTAGGCATGTGTGTGTGTGTTTAGTTTTCTTGGGAATCTTTTTGTTGCTGATTGTTTTGCTGCACTTTGTTGTTATTCCAGCTTGTTTTGGAGTGTGTGTATATGTGTTCAATTGCTTTTGGTTTCTGCATTACATCGTCATACAGAGTGGTAGTGGGGAGTGGGTCTCAGGGAACACATACCACAATAAGTGATCACTTTAATTTGCAAGTAGTATCTGATTCCTAGTGTCCCACTCCCCACTTTATTCAAATTTCAAAAACTACAGAAGACGTCAAAACTTCCCATCCACCATCCTATTTCATAATAGAACAAATCCAGAGCCCGGATCAGGGAAGAATAGAGGCCTGAATAAACACCAGAAGGGAAAGCCTCTCCCACTGACACTGACTAACAGAACTAAAGAGAAAAACAAGAGATCTGTCACAAATGAGGAAAAGCCAAAGGAAGACCTCAGGCAATTTCAAGTGTAAAAATCAGACCTTGGTGCCCAAACAATGGAAGTTACCAAAGACTGTCCCCAGAATTAGGGAATGGTTGGAAAGAGTGAATAGGACTCAAGAAAGACAAATGCAACACTGAAAGGACTTTAACAGAGATTTTGGCAATAAAAAATTTCATCCAGGAAATAAATAACAAAATGACAAGCATGGAAAGCAGAATTAATCTAGCTGAAGAAAGAATCTCAGAACTTGAAGACCAGAACATGGAATTAACCCGATCTGTAAAAAAACATAGAAGAAGACTCAGAAAGAAAGAACAAAGCCTACAAGAGATGTGTGGTTATATCAAGAGGCCGAACCTATGACTGATTGGTATCCCAGAAGAAGAAAGAGAAATGGAGAACAACTTGAAGCAAGTATTCCAGGAAACAATCCAAGAAAACTTTCCTCATCTCACCAGAGAAGTGACCAGCCAAGCACAAGAGATGCAAAGAACCCCCAAAAGACATCAAATGAGAAGATCAACCCTTAGACACATAGTAATTCACCTACACAAAGTAGGCACAAAAGAAAAAATCCTAAAGGCAGCGAGAGAGAAAGGTCAGACTACCTACTGGGGAAAACCAATCAGAATAGCAGCAGATCTATCAGCAGAAACACTACAAGCAAGGAGGGACTGGAACCCTATATTCAAAGTCCTTAAAGATAAACAGTTTCAACCACGAATTTCCTGTCCAGCCAAGCTCAGCTTCATCAGTGATGGAGAATTAAAGTCCTTCCCAAACATTCAATCCCTAAGAGATTATGCAGCTTCCAGACCAGCTCTACAGGAGACACTTAAAAAGGTATTAAGCACAGAAGAAAGAAGAAAAAGATTGATCACACACTTCCCAAGAGAATAGCAGAGCACAGAATCAGCAGATAATACAGCGCAACAAAAAACTTGAAAACACACACATACGTTAATTCCAAAGCCAAAAGAAAACAAGCAAACAAAGGAAAAACTTTATAAGAATCTCATGACAGGGATAAACAATCATATTTCAATAATCAGCCTGAATGTGAATAGACTAAATGCACCACTGAAAAGATAGAGAATGGCAGACTGGATAAGAAACTATGACCCAATTATTTGCTGCATCCAGGAGACTCATCTCACTGCAAGGGACACACACAGACTCAAAGCTAAAGGTTGGAAAACGAGTTTCCAGACAAATGGATTATAGAAGAAAGCAGGAGTTGCAATCTTAATTTCAGAAAATACCTTTAAGTTGTCAAAAATTAAAAAGATGCAAAAGGACACTACATAATGATAAAAGGTTCAATCCATCAACAAGAAATATTCATCCTAAACATATATACACCCAACTTAGGAGTACCAGCATTTATAAAACAACTACTAAGGAAAGTAAAAAAATGATATTGACTCTAACACTATTATAGCAGTGTACTTGAATATTCCACTGATAGCCCTACATAGATCATCAAGACCAAAAATCAACAAGGAGATCCAGAACCTATACTTAAAACTCAACCAAATGGATTTAATAGATACCTACGGATTATTCCACCCAACAACCACAGAATATATATTCAGCTCATCACCACATGGAACATACTCCAAGATTGATCACATCCTTGGCCATAAATCAAGCATAAACAAAATCCATAAGGTTGAAATCTTGCCATGCATATTCGCAGACCACAGTGGAATAAAAATAAATATCAACACCACTAACAACTCCCCAAAGCCTACAAGACATGAACACTAAATAGCATGATGCTGAACAACTACTGGGTCAACACTGAAATCAAAGCAGAAAATGAAAGATTCCTGGAAACAAATGAAAATGAAGAAACATCTTACCAAAACCTCTGGGATGCCCTGAAGTAGTTCTCAGAGGGGAATTTATATCTCTACAAGCACACATCAAGAAAACTGAAAGATCAGAAGTTGAGAGCCTAACAAATCACCTAAGGGAGCTGGAAGGAGAAAACCACCAAAACTCCAACTTTAGCAGAAGAACCCAAATCACAAAAATAAGAGCCCAAATACAAGACATAGAAGACAAAATTAGCATAGAAAACATTAACAAAACAAAAAACTGGTTCTTTGAAAGAATTAACAAGATTGATGGGCCCCTAGCCAGAATGACCAAGAAAAAGAGAGAAAAAGCCCAAATAAACACAATCAGGAATACAAAAGATCAAGTCACAACTGACTCTGAAGAAATACAAAAGATATCAGACATTACTATGTACATCTGTATGGAAACAAACTTGATAACCTAAAAGAAATGGAGGACTTTCTAACATCACACAACCTCCCCAGGTTGAAACAAGGAGACACTGAAACACTAAATAGATCAATAACAAACCCAGGAAATTGACTCTGTCATGTGAAAATTACCTGGACCAGATGACTTTCCATCAGAATTCTACAAATGTACAAGGAGGGGCTAATACTTGTCCTACTGAAAATATTCCAGGCAATTGAGAAAGATAGAATTCTCCCCAAATCATTTTACAAAGCTAACATCACACTGATACTCATACCAGGTAAAGATCCAACAAAAAAAGAGAACTACAGGCCAATATCCCTTATGAACATAGATGCAAAAATCCTCAATAAGATTCTAGCAAATCAGATCCAAAAACACATCTCAAAATCATCCACCATGACCATGTAGGATTCATCCCCAGGATGCAGGGCTGGTTCAACATTTGCAAGACCATAAATGTAATTAAATACATCAACAGATGTAAAAACAAGAACCATATGATTATCTTGTTAGATGCAGAAAAAGCTTTTGATAAAATTCAGCATCCCTTCTTGATAAAAACCCTCAAATACCTAGGTATAGAAGGAACATACCTCAAAATAGTAAGTGCCATCTACAATAAACCCAAAGCTAACATATTGCTAAATGGATAGAAGCTGGAAACATTTCCCCTGAAAACTGGAACAAGACAAGACTGCCCACTCTCACCCCTCTTGCTCAATATTGTGTTGGAAGTCCTAGCTTGGGCAATTAGAAAAGAGAAGAAAATCAGGGGTATCCAAATAAGAAAAGAGGAAGTCAAGTTATCCCTCTTTGCTGATGATATGATCCTATATCTTGAAAACACAAGAGAATCTGTCAAAAACCTGCTTGCTCTGATAAAGGACTTTGGCAAAGTCTCAGGATACAAAATAAATGTGCAAAAGACAGTTGCATTCCTGTACACTAACAACAAGCAGGCAGAGACTCAAATAAAAAGCACAATCCCATTCACAATAGCCACACAAAAAAATGAAATACCTTGGTATCTTCCTAATCAGAGAACTGAAAGACCTTTATAATGGGAGCTACAAAATGCTGCTCAAAGAAATCCAAGAAGACACAAACAAATGGAAAAATATTCCATGTTCATGGAGAGGAAGAATCAACATTGTTAAAATATCCATCCTACCAAAGGCAATCTACAGATTCAACGCAGTACCCATTAAGTTACCAACATCATTCTTTTCAGACCTAGAAATGACAATAAAGAAACTCATATGGAAACATAAATGACCATGAATAGCCAAAACAATCCTTAGCAAAAGAAACAAAGCAGGAGGTATCACATTTCTAGACTTCAAACTTTACTATAAGGCTACATAATCAAAACAGACTGGTATTGGTACAAGAACAGGCATATACACCAGTGGAACAGGATAGAGATTTCAGAAACAAAACCTCAATTCCTCAACCAACTCATCTTTGACAAAACCTCCAACAACAACCACAGGGGAGAGGAGAACCTGTTCAGTAAATGGTGCTGGGAAAACTGGCTGAACACATGCAGAAGACTGAAACAGGACCCCTACCTATCACCATACCCCAAAATTAACTCCAAATGGATCCAAAAACCTCAAAACCTCAAACTATAAGAATCTTAGAAAATGCAGGAGACACCCTTATGGAAATTGGAACTGGCAACCAATTCCTATTCAGAACCCTAAAGGCCAATACCTTAAGAAATAAGATAGACAAGTGGGACCTCATCAAACTAACGAGCTTCTGCAAAGCAAAAGAAACCATCAAGAGAGCAGGGACACAGCTCACAGAATGGGAAAAAATATTTGGCAACTGTATATCTGACAAAAGACCTAACATCTAGGTTCTACAAGGAACTCAAAATGCGCTGAAAGGAAAAAAACAAACAGCCCCTTTAAACAGTGGGCAAAAGACCTGAATAGACACGTCTCAGAATATATACAGGCGGCCAACAGACACATGAAAAAGTGCTCAGCCTCACTCATCATCAGAGAAATGCAAATCAAAACCACACTGAGATGCCACCTAATCCCAATAAGAATGGCCATCATTAATAAAACAAACAACAACAGATGCTGGCGAGGATGTGGAGAAAAAGGAACGCTTCTACAGTGCTGGTGGGAATGCAAACTAGTGCAGCCTCTTTGGAAGACAATGTGGCAATTTCTGGAAGAACTAGAAATTGACCTTCCATATGACCCAGCAATCCCCCTATTGGGAATATACCTGGAGGAACTCAAATCATTCGACAAAAAAGATAATTGCACACGTATGTTTGTTGCAGCTCTATTCACAATAGCAAAAACATGGAACCAACCATGTTGCCCATTGAAGCTGGACTGGATAAAGAAAATGTGGTACATATACACAATGGAATATTATGCAACCATAAAGAAGAACAAATATATGGACTTCACAACAACTTGAATGGATTTGGAGTTGATCATACTCAGTGATCTATCACAGAAATGAAGAACAGAGTACCATATGTTCTCCCTCACAGGCGGACCTTGAACAGTTATAATACTATAAGAAAGCGTTTGGCAGTAATGTGAAACTGTCAGAGGAGGTGGGGGTGGGATTGGCAGTTGAGGGAAACTGCTAGGGGAGGGTGGGGCATACCTCATCAACAAGGGTACCTGCATAATCAATGTCTGTATACCTAAACCTGAATTGAACCCCACATCTTTATAATTAAAAAGTTACCTTTTAATTTTTATGGATATATAATAGTTGTAAATATTTATGGGATACATGTGAAATTTTTATACAAGCACACAATATGTGATGATTAAATCAGGATAATTGGCATATTCATTACCTCCAGAATTTATCATTTTTTTGTTAAGAATATTCAAATTTTACTCCTCTTGTTATTTTTAAATGCACAATAAATTGTTAACTATAGTCATCCTACTGTGCTACTGGACACTAGATCTTATTCCTTCTATCAAATTGTATTTGTTTTGTTTTGTTTTGAGTCGGGGTTTTACTCTGTTGCCCAGGCTGGAGTGTAGTGGCACGCTCATGGCCACCATAATCTCAACCTGCTGGGCTCAGGTGGTCTTTCTGCCTCAGCCCTCCAAGTAGCTGCAAGCACAGGCGTGTACCATCATGCCCAGTTAAATTTTTGATTTATTGTAGAGATGAGGTCTCACTAGGTTGCCTATGCTGGTCTCATACCCTGGACTCAGTCAGTACTCTTGCCTTGCCCTCCCAAAGTGCTAGGATTATGGGTGTGAGCCACTACGCCTAACCAACACTGTTTATAACCCTCTCCACACTACCATTTGTAGCTGGTGGTAACTCCTATTCTACTCTCTACTTTAATGGAATCAGCTTCTTTAGATTCCACATATGAGTGAGAACACATGATATTTATCTTTCTATGCCTGGCTTATTTCCCTTAAGAGAAAATCCTCCAGTTCCATCCATGTTGTTGCAAAGGACAGGATTTCATTCTTTTTTCCGTAGCTGAATCATAATTCTATTGTGTATATGTTATCCATTCATTCCATTGATGGACACTTTGGTTGATTCCATGTCTTGGCTATTGTGAATAGCGCTGCAATTGACATGGGGATGCAAATATCTCTTCAATATACTGATTTCCTTTCCTTTGGATAGATACTCAGCAGTGAGAATGCTGGATCATATGGTAATTCTAATTTTGGTTTTTCGGATATGCCCTCATACTGTTTTCCATGTGGCAGTACTAATTTATTCCCACCAACGGTAAAGAAGGTTCACCTTTCTCTGCATCCTCATCGGTATTCATTATTATTTGTCTTTTTGATAAACACTATTTAAATTAGGATGAGGTAATATCTCATTGAAGTTTTCATTTGTATTTCTCTGGTGATTATTGAAAGTTTTCCTTTAATATTCCCCTTGGCCATTTGCATGTCTTCTTTCGGAAAATGTCTACTCAGATTTTTTTTTTACCTATTTTAAAATTAGATTATTATTATTATTTTGTTTGTATTAAGCTGTTTGAGTCCCGGGCTCTGACATTTGATTACTTGTGTTTGAATTGCAGATCTAGCACTTAGCTGCATAAACTAAAACAAGGTATTCAAACTCTATGAATTTCATTTTTGTCTTCTGCAAAATGAAGGTAGTGTTGATTCCTAATTCAGTGGGTTTGTTCCAGAACCATATGAGAGACACTGGTGTTAAAGTGCTTAGCTCGACACATAGTAAGTTAACACACGGCAAGTGCTAGCTGTGATGGTGATGATGACTTATACTTCTCAAAGTTTTCCTGACCTGCAGAAGCCAAACTATGCAGCGTAGACCCAAGAAAGAAGGGCCTCAGTCTATTTTGTTCATTGTTTTAATGCAGGGTATTAACTACTTAATAAGCATATGTTGAATATATCTATAGATCCTTAGTTTTATCTAATAGGGTAGCGCATCAGGGACCCATGAAACAAAGCATAGGTTACTGTTCTCTCAGAAGAGTTCTATGAGCTGGGAAAGCACCCTAGGCATCGTGTCCTGGGCTGGAATCACAACTAATATTCATTGATCATCTAATAACAAAGAAGGAAGAAGAAACATTTCAGAGGATGAAGCCCAGGGAGGTGTAGAGGACCTAGAGTTGTTGACATTGAGGTGAATAATCGTTTTAGGAGGAGGAGAAGTAACAGGGTGAAACAGAAAGCTGCTCTAAAGGCATTTTTACTTTTAAAATATTTTCATTGTAAAGTAAAACAGAAACATATAAAACACACAAATCAGATGCATGACTCAATAAATTATTCGAAGACAAACACCAAGAAACAGAACATTGTCAGTCATACCGGAAGTTCCTTGCATATGTCCTGTCCCAATCACAAATTCCTCTCTCATGCCATAAGTATAGTAATAGTATCCTGACTTTGATAGTAATTAACTTCCTTGTGTTTTTAAAAACAGTTTTATCACCCAAATGTGCATGCCTGGAAATTATAATTTAGTTTTGCCCATTATAAAAGTGGGTGTCTTGTAAGTCTATTTTAATCTATAGATTTCTCCTCCATCTTTTTTTTCTTCCATTAGGCTGAAGAACTTAGGATGTTTATTTAACCTGTAGAGTTTCCTATAGTCTGCATTTTACTGATGGATACTTTTGGTGCAATTCAACACGCTACTCTGTCTTTTGGATTTCCTACAAATTGGCAGCTGAATCCAGAGACTGGATCAGACCTTTAGCACGACTAAAGGTGGCCCCTATATGCTCTAGTGTTCCTTCTGGTTTAGTCATTATTTTCATAATGATTTCTGGCAAGACTATAAAAGACACACAATGTCTGGTAGTCTCACATCTTGTGTTTTTAGCATCCATTGATGCTTAATGCCCATATGTACTCATTTCAGTGGGGGCTGCAAGAATAGCAATATTGTAACTTGATCATTTCTTTTTAACTTATTACTTGGAATACATTGATAATGAGAGATGTTCCATCATCTACTATTTGGGTTCTTGGTGGTATAGTTATTTTCCTTTATTTGCCACAATGATGAATTGGTTCCTTATCTTCTGAAAGTGACTTTAAAGAGATGTCGTTAGGAGCTCATGGATCTAAACTCATTTTATGGTGATCAGTATTGATGTTCAATCTGTGCAGTTCTGGACCTCTTCCGTCATTTTGAATTAGTTCGGTATGACTCTTGTAGTGGTTGATAGCTTCTTTGCTATTTTTTTAACTATAAAATGTCCCATAATTATTTTATTGCACACATTTCTTGTCCCAGAACTGGAATCAGTCTTTTCTTCAAGAAGCCCTACTTTGTTTCAGTGAGAAGAGATATCCAAAGCCACAAGCTGTGTGTTAAGTGATGTTCATTGCTGCTAGGTTGGTCATTGTTTCTAGTCCTTTTTAGTGGATTGAGCTAAATTTACATTTTTATGAATTTATATTTATATTTTATTCAAATTTTAGATTACAGAACTTCAACTTAATTTCTCTATCACACTGGCTATCTATCCTTTTCTTCCAAAGCTGCCTTATTATTACGTTATATCCCTCTTTTTTTATACCAAGGATTCTGATTCTTAAAGACATGGGAAATAATTGAATTAGAAAATATTATAATTATTCATGTATTTTATCTCATATTACTCACACAACAGCCTTAAAACAATGATACAAATATCACCACCAATATAATTACTGAAAACTTTAAAAAAAAGTTTGTTTGCATGTATTGCTCCCTTCTCCCGTCATTTTTGAGTAGTCATATTTCAGACACATTGTCAGAGGATATAACCATTACATGCCATACTCTCTGCCTTTTAACACTGATGTGGTTAAATATATATTTAATGCTCACCACCAACCCTTAAGTTAATGTATCTCCAGGAGTTCTGGTTGTTTGAAACTCATTCTCTCTGGTAGATTCCTTTAAGTTCTTGCGCTTTTTATCTGTGCGCTTTATACTTGAAAGTCAACTTTGCTAGATATCAAGGCTTTGTCTTATACTTTCTTTCCTGAAGTATTTAAAACTTATTACCATATTTTTTTCTGGCATAAAGCAGTGCTATGAAAAGTCTGATGATAATCTAATTTTCTTTTCCTTATAAGTAATGAGTTTTTCCCCTCCAAGTTGCCCAAATAATTTTTTAAAAAATTTAGAGTTCAGTAGTTTTACTAGACTATGTGTTGATGCTGGTCATTCTGGAATTGCAGGAATGTATTATGTACATTCAATGTGGACTTTTAGATTATCATTTTAGGTACGTTTTCTTGAGTTACCATTTTTAGCACTTAATTCTGTCTTCATGTTTTGGTTTTCTTCTTCAGAAATTCCTATTAACTATTTTTAAAATTTCCTTTTCTTTCCCTCAATATTGATTACTTTATTATTTTCTTTTAAAATTTTTATGGATACATGACTATTGTACCTATTTATGGGGTACATGTGAAATCTTGATACAAGCATACAGTGTGCAATGATTAAATCAGGGAATTGGGATATCCATCACCTCAAGCATTTTTCATTTATTTGTGTTAGGAACATTCTAATTCAACTCTTCTAATTATTCTTAAATATACAATAAATTGCTAATTACAGCCATTCTATTGTGCTACTGAACACTGGATCTTATTCCTCTTTATCAAACTGTATTTTTGTACCCATTAGCCAACCCCTCTTTCTTCCCCCTTTCCCAGTACCCTTCTCAATCTCAAGTAACCATGATTTTACTCTCTACCTCCATGAGATTAATTTTTTTTCTCCCACATATGAATGAGACCATATAATATTTAATCTCTCTATGCCTGGTTTATTCCCGTGACATAATGTCTTCTAGTTTCATTCACGTTGTGATAAACGACAGGATTTCATTCTTTTTATGACTGAATAATATTCCATTGTGTATATGTATCCTATTTTCTTTATCCATTAATCTACTGATGGACACTTAGGTTGATTCCATGCCTTGACTATTGTGAATAGTGCTGCAGTTGACATGGGAATGCAGGTATCTCTTTGGTATACTGATTTTTTTTCTTTTGGATGGATACCCAGCAGTGGGATTGCTTGATCATATGGTAATTCTAATTTTAGTATTTTTAGGAATCTCCATACTGTTTTCCATGTGGCAGTACTAATTTACACCCCACCAATAATATTCGAGGGTTCCTTTTTCTCCACATCTTTGCCAGTGTCCACCTGTCTATTGAACACTTTCTTTTTAATCCCTTTTGTCTATTTCTTCATTTCTTTTTGATGTTTAAAAATTTCCTCTTTTTTAAACCTTCTATTTCTTGTAAGATATTATCTATTGTGTTGATAAACTCTAGTGTTCTTTCTGGTTTAGTCTTCATTTCTAAAATGATTTTTACTTTAATTTCTAATCTTTTCTGAAGTCTGTCGCCTCATTTTTGAGCTTTTCCAATTCTGATTCATGTTGTTCTTTCATGTATTATATCATTTTCTTAATGTCTTAGGTTGTTTTGAAATAGTGGGTTAGTATTTTGATCTTTTTTGAGGACACATCTTTCTAGTGTGCTTTCATTGTCTGTTGGAGTATTATTCTGCTACTTGTTCTCTTCTTTTCTTATCATAACATTGTATGGGATTTGACCTCAATACTTTTCTGTTGTTCATTTCTATGTGAATTAGCTTTCTTGAACTTTAAGAATGAGGCTGGGTTCAGGGTAGCTTTTCTAATTTCACGGAGCTCCCTCTTCTGTTGCTTTTCTGTAGTGTTCAAAAGTATGGTGAGATTGCTTTCTGAGATTTCCTGGTTTTTTCCCCTCTTATTTTTCGTGTGGACTTTACCTTGACTTAATCTTTATTGTCCCCATCCTATTCAATATTGGCCCCACTGCCAGCTGTATACTTTGTGAGGGGCCCAGGGCTGCAGCATGACTTCTGTGGGTCCTAAGCTTCATGGGTCCCTGCCTCTATTAAAAATGTTAAAAAATTATATTTTACAACTGCATTGATATAAAGATTGATCTATCATATGTGAAAACATCTTTCTTTTGACTTTTACTTTTTTTAGAAAACATTTTCTTTTTAAAGAAATTGAAACTGCCCATGGGTCCTTAAAAGTACTGTGGGTTCTACACATTTTGTCTACAGGAACTGATGAATGATTCAGTCTTCAAGGGACCCTGCTGTGGAAGGGCCCCAGTAGGTCATTTTTGAGCATTCCTGGTGGCCAGACTGTCCCAAGCCCTTCTTAGCTATGGCGGGTCCTTTACACTCACCCAGTACAAGATTGTGCATAACACTCCTAGGCTTAAATGCTCTTCTCAAATTGGGCCACCATGCTTTCCAGTGGATAAATGGTGTGTTGACTAAATGGGGCACATACGCGGGGGGACCCCCAAAACCCTGGAATTTACTTATAAAAAATTATGTATTTATTCTTGTATGTTTAAACTTCGGTCACCTGCAAAATACTCTCCATTTAACATAATACATCCATCAAGGTGCTTTTTCCACTGGTCAAAACAGTTTTTGAACGCATTGATTTTGATGTCTTTTAGTACTTCCGTCGTTTTTTGTTTTACTCTTCCACCCTGGCAAAATCTTTCCCTCTGAGGACTGTTTTTCATCCAAGGAAACAAAAAAAAGGCGCTCAAGGTGAGATCAGGTGAATAGGGAGGGTGGGGCACAGGTGTCCTGCCGTTTGGGGGTCAAAAACTGTTGGACACTCAGCGCAGTGTGGGCAGATGCATTCGTAAATCACCCATTATAGAATGAGCAAACGCACTGAAATAATCTCCAAAAGAAAAATCACTGAAGCCTAACCCAGCTTCTCACAACAATGCTAGCTGGTACACTGATGCTGATTGGTTCCTAGAATACTTACCTAGCAGGGGAAGCCTATACTACAAGCAGCCCGCCCTCCAGAAGATAATTCCGGTTTTGGGGGCATTCCCTTCATATTTTCTGGTTTCTCAGATGCCACCTGTCTCTGCATCCTCCTCTACAGGTGTTCCCATTGTGCAGTTCTTCCAGTTATGCGTGGTTTGTACCCCCCTGCTTGTATTCTGGTGTGCTTGGGGACACATTATCATATAGCTTTGTTGTAAAAGTTGTCTGGGATTCTTAGTTTTGCTCTCTAGCTGTTCTGTCTCCTTTGATGAAGACAGAACAGCTGCTACCGCCGCCATCTTCCTTTCTAAGAGCATCGAATAAACTTCCAATTTCAATAATTCGGGAGAACCTCCTCTCTTGTCTCATATGCCCAAAGTAAGGCTCGATTGCTCCTAATTATACCCTTCTTTCTAAAATCCTAACAATAATGGATTGATTTGGTGACTAGTATACTTTAAATACAAATATCTTTGGAATGGTTAAGGAGAAGGAATCAGTTATGCATTGGAGTGAATTATTTTCAGAGAGCTTGGTTTTTCTAATCCACAGTCAAGTGGCAGTAAGAGAGGAAGGTGAAGTAGAGAGGAGAGATAATTTTGGAGTTGAACACGGCAGAGATCCAGATTCTGGCTACACGGTGAACCACAAGGAGTGGGGAAACTAGATACATATCACATACTTTGAATTTTGCCTATCACAACCCAACCTCAGAGTGTCCTATGTGCTTGAAAAACCTTTATGTAGATGAGAGGGCTTCTACTCTAACCTTGAGTTGTAGTTAATTATATATAAATAAATATGTTGTACTGACTGGAGATTGCATCTCTGCCCATGGGAGTTGGAATGGTGGTTGTCTAAATCATCAAGTAGGCAGAAAAAGTCTTCCATGTGCAGATGCCAGTTTATTCTTGATGTTCTGTGCCTCCTCAAAATTGCAGTAATCTGTTTAATTCTACCACCGGCAAGGCCAAATGATGGATACACAGCTGTAAACCTGCAGTGACTTGCCTTTTGGAGAACAAAATAGAGTCCGGGCAAGATATTTCAGGCACACACGTGTGCTGCTTATTTCCCTATTGTGTCTCAGATTCAAACCCACCCTTCTATATTTTGCTTTGTGATGCTAGGGCTGGGAGTCTGCAAACTCTATTTCCAACACTCCTGTGCAGTTGGCTTCCTGTAAGTTTCTGCAAATGGTAGATGTATGGAAGGCAAGGGCAAGGAAAAAAAAGGCGTTGTGTTTCCAGATCCTGTTAGCCCAGTATTAGAAGAGAGCTAGGGCTCCCCCTCCAGCTTCCTTGATTCCCTCATACTAACCAGGATGTGTCCCGCAGAGGCACCATCACCAGCCATCCTGCTCTTTGCTGGTCAAACAACCACTGCACTTGTTTACTTCAGAGGTTTGAGCACCAGATATGCAGGGATTCTCTTTTGAGCTCCTGTGGCATGACTGTCTCACCTCTTTCCTTTATTTCCCCTGGCTAGGATTGCAAGCTACTTTCTGCACTTACCACTACCTGGGCTACCTCAGCCCTAGGGTCTTTATTTGCTTCCTGTAATTACTGATATTTAGGTTATCTCAGCATACCTTTGCCCTTTTACCCTTTCAATTCGACTCCTGTTAGTATATCTCTTTAGTTAAAACTTCTAGTATAGTTTTTGTTTTCCTGACTAGTTGTCTGAACTTGTGTTGTAAGCTCTATTTGTTTTTTTTTTTGGTTGCTCTTCTCGAATCGTTCTGCCATGATGTCCAGTGAATACACATTGGCATGTGGCTATTAAGTGGAAGTGAAGGAAAGACTTTTGCTTTTCCTTTTATTGAGTGGGAATTATGTTCTTCACTTTTCCCTGTTCTGAAACTTGGTCAGCTGATATGGATTTAATGAGAGCTCTTATGTCCATATATCCAAATACTCAATTTGTTATTACAAGGGGAAATACTAATTTTATAACTCAATATTGCTAAAGCATCTAATATATATAAACCGTTATGCCAAGAAAATTAGATTCAAGATAACAGTGCTATTTTAGAAATGGGACAAAGGGATTAGAAAATAAAACCAAGAAGAAATATTCAATAAAGTTATTATTTCTCTAAAGAAGACCAAAATAATGTTCAATGCTAGACTTACGAATGATTTTATGGAAGATAATAAATAGCTATTCCACATATCCACCTTTTCTAGAGCTGAATGTGGGATACAGGTTGGATAAAAATGGGTTCCTTTTAAAATGAAGATTGTTTGTAAAATAAGCTACAGAAAAAAAATAGAATATCTTATACACACACACACACACACACACACACACACACACACACACACACATACACACACGCATACACATGTATATGTGGTTCTTGTCTGCCTGCAGTGAGTTATGAGGGTCCCGGTGAGGACATGGTACAACCTGTTAACCTCCGTATGGTTTCTCAGGTTTTAAGACTGTACTTACAAGAATTTATGATCTCCTTAGCTTTATTCACTCCTAGCTCTTGTTTTGTTGGTGAAAAGCATACCCAGGGATCTTTATTCAGTTGGAGGGGCTGCTAATTGATTTGAAAAAATGCATTTTGTCTCTGGCCACTAATTGATGGAACAGCTGCTGGTCTGACAAAAAACAGTCTGAAAAGCAGTTCCCACTATGGGGTGGTCTGTTGCTAAACATTATTGCTTTTGCTTATCAATTGCAAAAGTACATCCTGACATAATCCCAGAGATTGGGGCTGTGTTTTATTCAGAAGTATTTCTTCACAGTCTTTAAAATAATGTCACCTTGAGCAGTTATTAAGTAAAGGTGAATTATCCTTAGCCCATTATATAAAGAATTTAAAGTCTGTTGCCATTGAGCAGTTCTCATGAATTCGAAAGCATAAGCCTGATTATCAAATAATTTCAGATACTAAAAAATTTAAAGTCTAAGGAGATTTCAGTAGGTTAATAATGAAAATAATTATTTTTATTGTAGCCCAGGAATCAGATGGACTGAGTCAACATTTTCTTTATGAATATGGATAGCACATTTAAAGTATTGCATTTAACTACAAAGCAATAAGCTATGTCTTTTCCTCGAAGATACTTATAGCTAATACTACACATTTACATTTGCTAGCATTGACTCAAAACCCTTAACAATCCATGTGATATCAATAAATAGAAAAACGTAATAGTGATTTATCTAAATAAAACCTCATACTCAGGTAATATCAAATGGAAGGGTATGATTATAAATTAGGCAAATATTATGTTTGTTTTGAACATGATAGTATGAACTTAAACCAAGATCCAGCATCCTGAAGTACCTGAACGATTATGTATACTGTTTAGTAGCCAAAGGGGAAGAAACAGAACATGTCTTCTGCCATATGAAAGAGAGAAAGTCCAATAGTATTTTAAAAATCAGTAAATCCTCACTAGGCATTAGTTTCTTGTTAATTGTTGTGGCTGGTAGAAATTGCAAGTCAATATTGGCTTCTTAATTGATTTTTGGTTGATTTTCAATTCCTTTTGAGTTCCCGTGGTTGTAGCTGTAGACATCTAGGTTGGGGCATAGCCAGACTAATCTAACACAGTCTCTTTCTATTATTTTTTGTTTGCTACCTAGGCAAGTTGCGACTAAACTGGGAGTCAGGAGACCTGATTTTTGCATGACTCATAACTCTATAGCTATGTGATGTGACCTTGACAAAATCTCTGTACTTAAGATTATCCCTCTGTAAAATAGTTGTATTAGTCCATTCAGGCTGCTATCACAAGATACCATACACTGGGTGAATGATACACAACAGAAATCCATTTCTTACAGTTCCAGTGGCTGGAAAGTTCAAGGTTGAGGCACTACCATGTTTGGTGACGGGTGAGGACTCATTTCCTGTCTTTTAGGAATTCAGAATGCATGTTTGCTGTGTCCTCACATGGCAAAAGGATGCGCGTGCTTACCGGGGTCTCTTTTATGAGGGTGCCTATCCCATTCATGAGACCCCTACCCTCATTACTTAATCACCTTCCAAAGGCTCTACCTTTTAGTATGACTTTGGGGGTTAGGATTTCAACTTATGAATGAACTTTGGAGGGACATAAACGCTTATTCCTTTGCATTGGTTCTTTCTCTCTCTCTCTCTTTTTTAAATATTAAAGGTTGTGGCTTTAACTTTTAAAGCAGTGAACACTGTTATTCAAATGCATTCATACAGAGAAGCCCAATACATTACTGTATCAAATAAATTGAAGTGTACTCTCTGTGGAAATGGTGAGGAGAAGACTGAGTGCCCTGGACGCTATCTGTGTCCCTTTATCTACCTTTCTGCTTCTTGATAGCCCTTGGAGTACTTAAAAGAACCCTTGAGTGTCCAAGGATACCCTTTGAAGACCACAAGATCAGATGACCCACATGCTCCCTTCCAACTATATGGTACAGTTTTAACCCAAATTTCTTTTATGATCCAGAAAACCCTGTGGACATTCTCATACCCACCACAAAGCCATTTGTAAATATAAGGTTTAAAGTATTCAATATTTAGCTATTATAGAAAATTCACTATATGCTTTGTCTGGATTCGATGGTGGTAAAATTTTTTTAGAAATGTACATATATATACTTACATTTTTGAGTATAGTGTCTTTAAACTGTGGGGTAAGATGAAGATGATAATAAGATCATATGACACAGTTCAGAATTTGACAATGCAGTTCAAATCAGTTCCATTCAGTGAGCACTTGTGGAGTACCTACTGTGCAGACTCCACTGTGCAAAACTGTAGCGAAGGCTCCCAAGGGTTACAACGATGAATAAGGACTCTGTCCTCAATTTATTTCTGAAGCACTCTTTGTCAGAGATTTTAACTTTTTAACATATTCCTGGTGTAAGAAGAGTAAGGTACCTAGGGAAAAATTGGTTTGAAGCACAAAGAATAAATAAATCAATAAACAAATGGCATCGAGTAGGTCAAACTTCTTGAGGCCATGCATGGGCAATGTGTACCAAGGGTCAAGTAAAACTGTCCCTGGATGGAAAGCTCTTTTGTCCTTCTTGTTTATTAATGCCGATCCATCTATACTAATGGATTTAGCAAGAAAGGAAGTAAGGTGGGGGTCGGGAAGTGAGAGTCACTAAATCTCAGACTTCCACCCTTCATGAATATTAATACTGTCTTCCACCAGTGTGAGCTGGCACAACACAGCCTAAAAGCTTAATACAAGAAAAATAGTTGGGATGCTTCCTGATTATATATTCATTGACATCAAGCACCACAGGGCTTCTTAGTACACCATGTGCCTTCATTTTTATACAATGAAGAGGAATTTCCCTCCATTACGTGTTGGTCACAGTAGTGATTTTGTGTTTCCAAAAAAGTTTATGATTTCAATTTTTAAACAAATTTTCCATCTGTTGACCCACATTAACCCTGAACAAAAACAGATTTAGCTTGTAGGAATTAATTTATTCTGTAAATCAGCATAAAATGAGTATTTCTTTTAATTAATAAAATTTCACTTGCATTCTTTGAATTCAGTCCTGGTAGTCATATGTATTCCTGAAGTCCAGGAGCACCAGGCAGACCGCGGACATGAAGGCAATCAGAATGTGTCTGCGTGATCAGCTCAGAGAGTTTGTGCCCATATCTATGTCTGGTGAGCAATTCTGACCTGAATTCCTTTGTGAGGCACAAAAAACAAAAAAGTGTGATCATGTGTCTTCCTTGGACCAAACACCCTTTGATGGAGCTCAAAATATTTACTTACAATGTTAAGATAATCTTAGAGACAAGGAATCAAGACCCAGAGAGGTTAAAGGACTTGTTTAAAAATACTCAGTGAACACTTGGTAAAGTTGGCACCTTCCAAGGCCTTCTGCCTCTCAGTGTAGTGTTCTTTATATTCAAAAGTATTTTTACATTCCCCAGAGTCATAATCTGCGATCTAGAGACCCATTTTATCTCTTAGAGTGTTTAAACCAAAAAGAAAAACAAAAGATTAAGCAGGTTTTTGCAACTAAACCTACCCTGCCGCGGCTTACCTCTGTGTCTGGCCTTTCATTCACCCTTCAATCTTTCTTACTCAAAAGCAAACTCACAGAGTTGATGCCAGAAATAAAACCAAAAGTAAAGAGAAAACACCTTCCTATAAAAAGCCCACACAAGGACTCTGAAAGAAAGCAAATGAATGTATTTCAGATTTCCCTCCACATCTTTGTCAGAGCTCGCTTGCCTGACATTGCAACATTAAAGGGTCTGCCCGTGAGGACAGATACACACATGTGCCAAGAAGAGACATGGACGGGAGAAAGTATTTCTTTTCCTTTTCCTTTTTTTTTTTAATTTTAATATGAAGAGTGTTTTAGAATTTGCTGATGTCAGTTGTTGGGTCATGCTGTCTTAGCCGTATTACCGTGTGTGGTAGGGTTTGTGAAGGTGGTGTGTTCATTTGTGCAGCGTCTGAGTGCATGGCACACTGCATGTGACTCTCGGGTGGGCTTCTCTGGGAGGCCTGAATCAGGGTCAGCCAGTAGTTGGGCAGCCAAAGTCATTACACTCAGTTATCAATTCTTGCTCAACGTTCCATTTTAATAGTCTAATGTTTACACCATGATACTGCCCCCAAATAAACAAAACCTCTCAACCATCTCAATCTTCAGTGCCAACCTTTTTCAAACGAAGAGCAACTGCAGCTGTTGACATGCTGTTTATGCTGTCAACCTTGACAAGACATTATTTAGATGACATGGTTCAACTTATAATAATTCCTCAAAGTTAAAGAGAATAGTTTGCTGAATATGAGAGTTTAGAAACGGCTCATGAATGATTTTTAAGATTCATATTTCTCTTTACTTTGGGGGGACAAAAGAAAGCAAAGACTGAAAAGAGAAATGGTTTTTAATACTGAATAGAAAAATGCAATATATATGTACAAAATATATGCTTCATTTGAATTAGTATTTACATGTTTTGTAAGCTCAAATAATATATGTTTTTCATTATTTTAGTAAAATTAAAGAATGGGCATTCAGCTATCTTTAAATTTTCATATTGCTTATGCTAGTTTAGGCATGCCAAATCACTTTACTGTAATAAATTCCCACACGAGTATTGTGCTGATAATAAAAGACATTGTAATATTTTTCTTTTAAATGTGAATTGAAGAAGAAAATATTAATAGATAGTCACATTTTTATCTTAGCCATTATTAGAATTTACTAATGAGAAATCTGACATGCCATTTCCTATGGCTTTAATATGTTATATATTATAAACTGTTTTCCCACATTATAGGCGTTAATTGCATAATGTTAAAAAGAATTCTTTGCAGTTTCTTGTGATTTATGGGCCTGCCATTGGTGACTAGGTGTGGGAGAGCTTTGGCTTTTGTGGACTTGCGGATGTGTGAAAAAGTTGAGGAAGCCCAATTAGAGAAAGGCACTGAGAAAAATTTTTAAAAATCTATCCTGCTGAGAAGCAGGCATTTTTTCTGGATGACAAATGTCTGGAGTTCTCAGTTTTACCAAAAAAAGAGTGCTCACCCCTGGCCTCTTATCCTTTTGTCATGTAGGTAACCTAAGCTGTGGAAAAGAGACCATCTGGAAAGAATGCTTCGGTTTCACAGAGCCAACATTATTCTCCACCTCCCCTTCCTCTTCCTCTTTCTTTATGGATGGCAAACAGTGTTCAGATGACAGATCTTGGAAATTTGTCTTAGGAGATAAATTCTCAGGCAGTTACAGTGTGTTGGTATTTTGGATGTTTCTGTGCATTTTGTCATACAGTTTAGAAGGTTGATAGGCATTTTGTGAACTGCTAAGCTTCAAGAAGGCTATTCTCTTCCACTCAGTTTTAATTGAGGAATTTATGGGAATTTGCCACCTTTTGAGGTAAGTTAGACATAAATGCCTTGTGATTTATAATGTGAAATATTTTTCATTGTGTATTGACATAAATTGTATAAGTCCACTACATTTCTCAGATATCATGGTCAAGTGAAGAAATTCTTCACCAGTTTTTGTTGTAAATGAAAAATGAAGTGCATTCTTCATGTTTTCAATGATACTAGATAACTATTTATACTTTATCACAATGTAGCTTCATTGGAATTGTCTTAAATGGCATTCTTTTAGTTGTTTTTGGGTGAACAATAAGGTTTAATCACGAGAAATATAAAAATTTTGCAGCATGTATTAAAGAGGTACACAATTTTAGCCAATTACTGGGAGTGGAAAACCATCTTGGGAAATAAAACTGTGGGTGAATGCAACTGGTTTTAAAAGGGCTCTTCTTGACAAGAACCAAATGAACACTCTCTCTAAAAATCTAATCTGAAGGCAAAACAGATTTGTTAGTGTGATTATTAAAATAATTGCCACCTTCTGGTGTAAAGTGATGTCAACAGTGAACAATCAAGTAATGCCCTTTGCTTTGGTACAGTCAAGCACTCAAAGCTACCGTGAAATAGGATTGGACGGGACCTTTCATTTCATATGAGAATTAATTCTATAAATGCAGTGGAGAGGAGGCAGCTTATTTTTCCCCCCAGCAAGCAGCTAGAAACAAGTCTGCGGGAGGTCATATTTCTTCGTACTCATTTCTTAGTGTGTGCCTGTATGTTACCAAGGATCATGGCAAATAATTTATTTTTTCAATGTAGTTCCATCAGAAAAGAAAAAAAAATGGCAGAAACTTCCCCAAGGTTCTATGGCTTTAAAAAATTACACTTTGACATCTAAATTGTTTCCTAAGGATTGAATTAAAGGTCACATTTCTTCAATTGTGGTAAAAGCTTCCCAGCTGTTTTGGAGTTCTCTGTGAGAGAGCACAGCTTTATTCTGGGTTTACTGTGAGTCTTCCCAGGAAGAGCCCGGACACATGTAATTTGTGGCAATCCTCAGCTATGGAGACGTACTCTTCTCAATAAAGTTAAGTTAGTAGCCATACAAGAGAGAAACGTCACATGTATTCAATTACTGAACACCCTGCATTGTGTATTAAAAAGTAATTCGAGAGAAACAATTCTGCAGCTTAGTACCTTGAATGTAAGAATTTACTGACTTTAAATGAATTCAGAGTAGAGAAAAAAATATTAATGATGTGATTTTACATGTAAACGTCCATCTCTTACATCTTATAACATTATATTTTGTGTAAAATCTTCTAGCAATGCCCTTAACTTTTAAAATTCAGCACATTTACCACTTCTTAAGCTTCTACAGTTGATAAGGCCGAAAAAAATAAAAAATTAGGTGATCAATAACACATTTCTTCTCCATCAGATTATTTTTTCCATCTACAAAATTCATGTTTGATTTTTCAATTATTCAAAATGTCAGAATGATAAATATAAGAGAGTAACCAACTAACCAGGGAAATCTCTGCCTAATAATATTCAATATAAAGATTCAGAATGATGCTTCATGATGGATTAAACTTTCCCCTGTTCTGCCTCATTAGGGTTCTCCCAATTTGACCCAATCCAAACCTATTACTTAATATATATCTAACAGTAAAATTGCATAAATGTTCACTAGTACAATAGAAGCTAAATGAGCAGTTTCAGATAATTTAATTAAGTTGTAGGTCTTCTAATATAATTCCTTAAGTATGTGAACTTTTAACTTGTGTTAACTCAATTTCCTTATGCTTTCATTTACCATTTGTTGGGGACATTACAGTGATTAGCCAAAGTCCTTCCAGCTCCTAATGTTCTCCATAAATTTCGATTTAAATTGACTGTCACTTTCTCACTGTAATAAAGTAGATATTTGACATCTCAAAAAAGTGAACTGGTCTGGTATATTACATTGTCAAGGAGTGGAACTTTTTTCTTCCATCTCACAGAATCCACATAAAATACACCCTAATAAAGATAATTAAGGCTAGGCAAAGTGAAGTGGGTTGAGTACTATATATTCATAGACACATCTACATATTAGCATTTCTTGAAAAACTAGGCTTCTAAGTGCTTTTGGTATTGAAAACACACATGGAATCATGTTCCCATTTAATTGTTGTGTATTTGGTGGCTATCAATGTCTTGTTGTTTAGTGTGTCAGCATTCAGGAAGCTTCTGGATTAAGGTAAGAAAGCAGCAGCTTCTATACTTCAGCTGAGGTCAAAAGTAAGACAGTCACATGGGCTAAACTCAAATATATCCCATAGACTTTCTCAGCCCGGATAACTAAAGGGGCAAATTATATAACTGTTCTTTAACATGTGCCAATGAATATACTTATTTTTTTTAACACAACCCTCAAAAAGTAAAATTATGTTCCTGCAAATACAAGTGTACCCATACTCTCTTTTTAGTTCCAATAAAATGACTCAGTCAATATGGCTTTGTCATTGCCAGTTACTGTCCTTGAAGTTTTATCTAGTCAGTCCAAAAATGGAGGCCTCATTTCAGGTCCAGAGTGACCAAAAAAGTCCAGGAATGATAGCAGATATCTTTTCTAGGTTCATCGTTGGAATTTCTGTATTGGATGAACCACGAAACTGTGGGCAAGTTAAGCTACTTAAAAGCATCAGGTAGACTGTGAGATAATAGCATGCAAGGGTCAGGAAATGTCACTCCCTCTGGCTGACTGCTTTCTCTAACGGTTTCCCATAAAACCACTGATTTTACAATGTGCTTGGCACTAGCTTTTGCTAGAGATGGCCTTTTTTAAGACACTGTTTGCCCACAAAATATAACACTCAACTCTAGAAACTTCTTGGCACTTCTTCAAGAAGACTATTACTTCAAGTAATGGTAATACTAACTAATGTTTATTGGGAGCTTACTGTATACTAAGAAATTCATGCTGGGCTCGGTGGCTCAGCCTGTAATCCTACGCCTTGGGAGGCTGAGGTGAGTGGATTGCCTGAGCCCGTGGGTTCGAGACCCACCTGGTCAGCGAGACCTCATCTCTACAATAAATCAAAAAATCAGCCGGGCGTGGTAGCACATGCCTGTAATTCCGGCTACTTGGAAGGCTGAGGCAGAAGGATCACTGGAGCCCAGCAGGTCGAGGCTGTGGTGGCCAGGAGCGGCCACTGCACTCCAGTCTGGGCGACAGAGTGAGACTCCAACTCAAAAAAAAAAAAAAAAAAAAGAAAAAAGAAAGAAATTCATAAACTTTTTCTTTCATCTATCTGTACAACTCTAGAATTAGCAACCAGAACGGTCCCTATTTTAGCAATGGGACAGCCAAGGCATAGTGGTTCGAGACCCGCCTGGGCAACTTGGCAAGACCTCATCTCTACAATAAATAAAAAAATTAGCTGGGCGTGGTAGCACATGTCTGTAATTCTGGCTACTAGAAAGGCTGAGGCAGAAGGATTGCTGGAGCCCAGCAGGTCGAGGCTGCAGTGGCCGGGAGCGGCGACTGCACTCCAGTCTGGGCGACAGAGTGAGACTCCAACTCAAAAAACAAACAAACAAATAAATAAATAAATAAATAAATAACCAAAGGAGGCAAAGTCAGGCAGCCTCATTTTGAACTGAATGTTCTTAGTCATTACATGAGATTGGCTTGGTTCTAGCCCTGTTTCATGTACTAGATGGTAATATAGTGAAGCTTCCATGCATATATATGAATACTCTATTTTAAGATATATGTTTTCTTGTAACACAAGTAGTACATTATTGGAAAACTTTTAGGCAAAAAGGATAATCTAAAAGTAGAAAATAAACATTATTACTAAGTTTGCTACCTAGAGATTACCCTTTTTGGATTTTGCTTTTCAATCAAGTCCTTTACTATACCTGCTTTAAAAATAGAAATTTAATTAGACTGACCATGTTATGTTATAATCTAGTATTTGATTTACTAATTCATCATAAACATCTTCCAATGTCTTGAAATATATTTCTATAACATCTTTTTTAATGGCTGTGTAATTGAATATTTTGATTTTGAAAAAAGTCAAGGTACAACATTTTACAATACCAAATCTCAACTTGAATTGTACAACTGGTCTCAGGTGGAACTATTGCCACATCCTTATTTGTAGAAAGTTTTCAGGCGTGGGTTTTGCAGAGGTGAGAGGTGATCCGTATAAGGCAAGAACAAATGCAGGGCATGCACATACACTAAGCTCACTCTTTAGGCTCTTTTTTCTTCTTCAGTGTCTCTGCATGGTTTGGACAAGTAAATATGTTGCATAGAACCATTCTGTAAATGGGTATGCCTAGGTAAAGAGCTGTAATAATTGGCTAACAGGGAAGTTGTGTGAAGCCTTAGCAGGAAGGGACAAAGGATGCCTGACATTTAGTCAAGAACCTTGGTCACTCAGGTTTCTTTTGCTTTCCTCACTGACTGCGCCTGAGGGTAAAGGGTAGAGTGACATCTTTACTGAGGCCTCCCTGGTCAAATACAATCAGATTGACTGAAGGCTCTGGAAGAATGAAATAAAATTCTCCTACCTGGGCAGCACATGCTGTCCAGAAATATAACTGATGGAGAGTCACTCTATACAATCACTGGACAACAATTTCAACATCTCATTTAAAACTGCAGTGGGGTTTTGAATTATGCATTAAACTCAACTTCCAAATATAGCTTTGGTTGAGGATTTCAGTTAAACGTCTCTGAAACATCAATGTCCACAAATCACAGCTCTTACTCTCTTATTTGCTGGTCGAGTTGTCACTTCCTATAGCTTTTTACTCTTGACTCTGGCATTGTAGCACCTGATACTGAATCTTCAAGATTAAGCCACCCTCCACCTCCTTACTCTTCATTATTTGTCTTGCACCATAAAACCCACCAAGATTTCCAATTGCCCTCAAAGTACATGAACTCTGCCTGCAATTTTGACAAAAGCACAAATTATTGCTCATTGTCCGGGAGGGGGGAGGCATTGTTCTATCAACCCTTCTCCAGTGTCAAAGCCTCAGTTACATTCTCACTAATAATCACTAATGAATATTGTGGTACTCATTGCAATCTTCAGATTCATCAAGACTAGGCCTCAAAATACTCCCTGGAGACTTAGCTGCTGGTTCCAGAGTAAGTCTTGGCACTGAGTCTCTTTCGAAACTCTATCCTCCTTCCAACACTTTCCATTCCTCCCCTATTTCCTAACACTCTTTCTTCCAACCATTTCTACAACAAATAATTAAATCAACCAAGTCCTAGCAACATTGCCTCCTAATGGTTGATAAAGTCATTTCCTTGTTGTTTCTTTCCTCTGCTACCCACCTCTTAGCTCCAGTCGCACTTTCCTAATACTTGGATGTCTGCAATAGCATACCATCTGGCATCTTCACATGGACATGGTTCCTCCTCAGATCAATTTTCCACAGTAACCAGAGGGATCAGTTTAAAAGAAGGTAAATAAGGTCACATTAAAATCTTCATGTGGTCTATGAGTAAGATACCCATATATCCAGTTTACTGAAACTATACCAATTTTTGCTTGTTGTAATGTCTCCGTTACTCTCAGGTGTGTTTCACTTTAGAGAATAAGTTATAGGAGTCTATTTCTGATGAGGTCAGACCTCAGCAAGCCCCTATCCACCCCATGGCTGGGTATCCCTGTGATGGAGCCACACTGCCCTTGCAGCTTTTGGGAGGCGCCATGTTCCCTCCCACCAAGGTTCTCTGTTCATTCTGTTCCCACTTTTCAGAATGTTCTTCAACCCCCTTTTCTTTTCAAGCGAATCTGTACTCATTCTTCAGCTCTCCCCAGAAAACAATCTCCACGAAGGCAGGAAGTTTTGTCTGTTTAGATCACGACGATATTCCAAGTGCTTAAAATAATATTGGCAAATAGGAACAAATATTGGCTGAATAATTGGGTCTTGACTCAAGCATTACTTCCTTCCTCAGTGAAACCTGTCCTGCTCTCCTTCATTTCCCAACTTGGGAATTTGTTTGCTTTCTTTATGAAATTTTGCTTGAAAACCAGTTTAGGGTCATATAATCATTAGTTCGCTAGACATTGACATCAATGAAAGCAGGGACCATTTCCATTTTGCTTACTTTTGTGTCTTTATCACATATCATATTGATCTAAGACTATGTGCTACATGAATAAATGAATAAATACTATGACAACAGCACTATATTAGACATTTTAACAATCCCAAGAGAGATTAGATATGGTCTTATTCTCTGGAAGCTTATAATTTATCTGAGGGGGAGAGAAAACAAAAATATACAAGTAGGTGGCAGTATGAGATGATGGATTGACTCAAGATTTCAGAACAAAAGGAATTTAGACATCATATAAATCAAGACCAGGTGTGGTGGCTCACCTCTGGAGTCCCAGTGCTGTGGGAGTCTGAGGAGCAATAGCTCGAGGCTAGCCTGGGCAATATAGTGAGGCTCTATCTCTACAAAAAATACAAATAAAAATAAATCAGATGGATGTGTTAGTGCATGCTTGTAGTTCTAGCTACTCAGGAGGCTGGGGAAGATCACCTGAGCTCAGGAGTTTGAAACTGCAGTGAGCTATGACTGTGCCACTGCACTCCAACTTGGAAGACAGAGAGAGAGAGACCCTGTCTCAAAAAAAAAAAAAAAAAGGAGAAATTATGTAGATCGACCCTAATTCATCATAGCAGCATTACATGACTATCATACAATTATAGTGGGAGTTACATGAGATATCTGAATAAAGTACTCACAGATGTTCAGAAGTCAAACAAAAACAAAAACAAAAACTGCTGTACCCTTGACTATCAAGGGAAGATTATGGAAGAGGTACACTTGAACTGACTTTTGAAGGATTCATTCTGTAACAAACATTTATTATCTATTATCTAATCACAAGAATAAAACACCGTCCTTGTCCGCATAGATTTGGGGTTGGCAAACTATACCTTTCAGGCCAAATCTGGCCACTGGTTTTTGTAAGGAAGTTTTACAGGAACATAGCCACCCTCATGTGCTTACATTTTTATCTATAGCTACTTTTGCCCTGCAAGAACTACTGAGTAGTTGCAACAGAGATCATATGGCCTGCAGAGTCAAAAATATACACTACTTGACCTTTTATCAAAAAGATTTGCAAACTCTTGAGTTAACTCTTAGAGTTGAGTGGAGGAGACAGCCATAAAACCCCCCAAATTATATGAGATGTGGGTTTAGTATAGACATGTTGGAAACTTCTTGAAAGAGGAGTAGAAGAGGAATTGTTGAATTACGTAGGGAAGGATCCTAGAAGAAAGGACATGTGAGTGATGTCTTGGGGGATTGGGCAGTCAGTAGGAATTTGATGATAAAGAAGGAAAAAAAGGATTCCCCAATAACTAGGGTAAGAATGCTGGGGTGAATGAATCTTATTTGAGGGGAAATATAGAACTTCCACTCTGGACTACAGAATCCCTTTGGGAAGCATAGGGTGAAACTCTGCTGAGTCAGGCAATAGGAACTATCCAGAGAGCCTTCAGTGCAGGGCTGAAACAGTCAAAATTTCCTAAATTGGGAAGACATTGAAAGCCCTTGTCAAGGGCAATCACATTAAAAAAAAAAAAAAAGGAATACATTTTTTAGACTGAATCTGATGACCTAAATGGGAGAAAACTTGGAGGACAACAAAGACAGTCTACTAAGGAGGACAGAAGTCATTGGAAAGCTGAGAGCAAATTTAGCCCCCAGACAGGTCTTGCTTTGTCCACATGGCATTTGAGTACTTTCAAAAACCAACTGTCCACGTTTATGAAAAGAAAGTTTTACATAAAAATCTAGATTTCTGTCGCTTCTTAAAAAAAAAATCAGAGTCTGTGTCAATACTGGTCATGGTCCTTGCATGGCAACAATGGCTTACAGGTAAGCCATGCTGTGTGGAGTCGGCCAAGGCAGGTCCCATTCTGGCTGTGTTTAATCACGTAACATCACCCCTATGGACACTGGAATGTATGACCATCATCTGGACACAAAGTTTGAAACAGTCCTTAATTGGATTGAAGCCAACACATTCACCTTTCTCTCCCTGCCCTGAACTCTTATTCACTGACTGTTCTTTTTGAAGAGTTCTGAAGAGCCACCTACTTCATTTTTAAACGCTGGGTGTTTTTGTGTGTGCTGTGGACTCTTAATTGGAGTATGGTAGATCTTGTAGGTGAACATCTGCCTTGAGGACATGACCTCTGATTTAATTCTATTGCAGCATCTCTCTCTCTCTTTTTTTCTCTCTCATTAATTTCTCACAGACCACACCTTACCTGCAGACCAAACATTCTGACTCTACCCCTGTAGCTTCATTTCTTAATATTGTCGTTTCCACCTATCTTTTGTGCTTGAATAACAACAGCTTTTGCTTGTGCTTTTCAGTAAAGTTTTATTTTTACTTCTTTCTCAAACAAAAGTTGTTTCTCCCAAGAAAGTTTTTACAGGGTAGCTTGTGTTACATTCCCAAGAGGATTCTTTAAATTCCTTCACACAATGTTTTTCTCCCTTTGCCTGGAGGTTAAAAATAGGCTACAATGCATTTCTGTATAACTCTTGATGATATATGATTCAAAGGAGGGGGGTAGATGCTATAAAGTGACAGTTAATCTGTTGCCACTCCTGCTGGGCTGGGGTGCCTCCTGGTACCCCTGCCTGTAACACTGAGCTTCCTGTCGACCCACCCACTGCTCCATAAACAGAGAGGTGATCCCACAATGGATTGTGCTGAGCAGGCATTGTAGACACACGTCTGTGTATAAAGCCTGGCTGTGATCTGGTTACGTGTGTTTTATGTTTCGAGGAAAATGATTTGGTCCTTGAAAAGTTGCTTATGCCAGAATTCTTTGTCAAAGCTGCCTATAACAGAGCCGGGACTCTGCCAGATAACTTAATCACTAATTTTTATTATTTTATTAAAAATGCATATTGAACATTTCTGAGCTATCGAGTACCAACAATGTCGGGGAAAATCCTACTCTGATTGGATAAGGCCAGCCACAAACCTAACTCCACGACCTTAACTTCTTCCTGTCTTGTCTGCAAAGTGAAGAGGTTCAAGTAGTTGATTCCAAGGTGCATTCGTGCCAACTCAGTGTTGGAGAGGTGGATGCGGGAGCTGTGTTTGCCCAGAGGGAATCTAAGTTTTCATGCTGCCTAAGCCAAATTGCCTGGACCAAGAAGCTGCTGAAAGGCCCAGTTTCTCCCTGGGGTAAGGATTGAGCTGGGGCAAGACTGAGTCGTTACGCAGAAAGCCCATGTGATGAAGTGAAACAAGTGTGGGCTTTGACTTCAGACAGACTAAGGTCCTTATTTGAGCAACCTTGTAGCTATTTATATCATTGCCTTCGGTTTCCCCTCCTGCTGCAATAAGGCTGACATCCATTGTACTAGTCTGCTCAGGCTTCCATCACAAAATACCACAGACTGGCAGCTTAAGCAATAGAAGTTTATTTTCTCACAGTTCCGGAGGCTGGAGGTCCAAGATCAAAGTTCCATTAGGGTTGGTTTCTGGTGAGGTTGCTTTCCTGACTTGCAGACGGCTGCATCTCACTGTGTCCTCTCACAGTCTTTCCTTTGGGCATGCACAGAGAAAGAAGTCTCTGGTCTTTCTTTCTTTTCATTGAGTGATTGACTGGCAGAGACAGAGGTTTCACTATGTTGCCCAGGCTAGTCTCAAACTCTGGTGTCTCTTCCTTTTATTTATTTCTTTTTTGGTAAAGAGGGACTAGCTATGTTACCCAGGCTAGCCACAAGTGATCCTCCCGCCTTGGCCTCCCTAGTTGCAGGGATTATAGGCATGAACTACCATGCCAAGCCCCTTCCTTTTTTTTTTATATGGTCACTCGTTCTGTTGGATCAGGACCCTACCCTTATAACTTCATTTAACCTTCATTGCCTCCCTAAAGGTCCTATCTCTAAACCCAGTCACGTTGGAGTTTAGGGTTTCAACGTAGGAATTCTGGGAGTACACAATCCAGTCCATAGCCCCTATCTTAGAACATTGATGTGAAGATGAGACAGAGGAAAATGAGAGGACATATGCAGAGCATTTCATAAAGGTCCCAACCCATTACAAAGCCCTATCTAGAATGATACATACAACCCAAAGAATATGCTGCCTTAAGAAAGAGACCACCTCATCATATATTTAAGACAAGAAAGATATTAAGCAGCAGTTGATAACTTTAAAGTTTATCTGATATGTGATTATGCCCACAGTAGGAGTGCATATTTCTTTAAATACTGTTCCAAGTACTTCATTATTAACAATTACAAATTTATTGGATTTCCAGACTTAGTTAATGTTTCTAGGTCAAGAAAAATTTGGGAGTGGAGCGATGCAGCACTTTGCTTACCCAACTGCCTATCCCTTTGCGGTAAAGCATCACTTATTTCTCTTTTTAAAAAATATTTTATTTATTTTATATTAGATTCAGAGGTAGCAGTACATGTTTGTTACATGGGCATATTTTGTACTGGTGGGGATTGGGCTTCTGGTATCTTCTTTCTCCAAATAGTGAACACTGTACCCAGTAAATGGTTTTTAAGTTCTCACCCCCCTCTTTCCATCTTTACCCTTTTTGGAGTCCCCAGTATCCTTTATTTCCAGTGTCTTTATGCCCATGATTATCCATTGTTTAACTCTCACATATAAGTGAGGAAATGTGGTGTTTGGTTTTCTGTTTCTGAGTTAGTTCACTTAGGATAATGACCTCCAGCTCCTATCATGTTGCTGCAAAGGACATGATTTTGTTCTTTTTTGTGGCTGTGTAGTATTCCAAGGTGTACGACATTTTCATTTTCCAGTCTACCATAGGTAGGCACTTAGGTTGGTTCCATGACTTTGCTATTATGAATAATGCTGTGGGTATCACTTACTTCCTCAGCTGGTACTCCCTAAGTGAGCTCTAATGACAGGTATCCACACTGCTGGATGATCTGGCTACAGATCTGGCTCAGCTTAGCTGAGGCCCACTGCTTGATTTAATGAACAATGTCTATGCTATTATGAGACCTCAGTGGAGACCTAGTGTCTATATGGTTGATAGTTGGGAAAAAAAAATCAGAATGCATTTAAGCAGTAAAGATTATCTTCATGCAAAGAAGGCCATAAAGACAAAACAACTAGGTAGGCCAAAAGGGGCTTCAAGCTATGCCTGGATAATCAGAAATTGATAGCATTATCTGTCACTTGTACTGAAATGAGCCCCTATGGAATAAGAAATTTTTTTTCTGCAATGTGTTAATAGTAGCTCAAACATCAGTTAGTTGTTTTTGGCTTCTAGATAATTTTTAAAAATCTTTTGAATATGATTTTAGGTTTCTGAAGCCATAAAATTACATTTTAAAAGCTCTGAAGTGAAGCAACTGGCCAAAAAAGAGAAATGGTTAAAAAGAAATATCCCCAAGTCGGACTCAGTGGCTCAGCCTGTAATCCCACGCCTTTGGGAGGCTGAGGTGAGTGGATGGCCTGAGCCCGCGGGTTCGAGACCCGCCTGGGCAGCGAGACCTCATCTCTACAATAAATAAAAAAATCAGACGGGCGTGGTAGCGCATGCCTGTAATTCCGGCTACTGTGATGGCTGAGGCGGAAGGATCGCCGGAGCCCAGCAGGTCGAGGCTGCGGTGGCCGGGAGCGGCCACTGCAATACAGTCTGGGTGACAGAGTGAGACTCCAACTCAAAAAAAAAAAAAGAAATATCCCTGGTGTTTGATAGGTCAGCAGAGTAATTATAATTAATATTAATCTATTATATATGCCAAAATAGCCAGAAGAGAACAATTCAAATGTTCCTAGTATATTGAAAAGATAAATATTTAAGGTGGTGTTATCCTAATTATTCTGATTCGATTAAATGGATGTGTTATTATCACATGTACCTCAAAGTATGTACATCTAATATGTAGCGAAAATAAATAATAAAATTAGAAAAAGAGAACTATCAAGGGTGCCAGTCTCAGGGATTGAAAGAAACATCACAATTTATGTCTAGAATAATGAGAATGGGAGAGAAGATCTGGGCACCCTTAGAATGTGTGAGAAAAATGTATGATTAGACAGGATCCTGGAGGTAGCTGAGCAGGTATTAGAATTATTATAATTTTTCACATTTGTAGACTGCTCAAGCTATTCCTGAGACACCCAGAAACTCCAACCTCCAGCGTGGGTTTATTAGTACCAAGCCATGTGTCAGGCACACATGAGAAGGTGTTTGGAAAATAAAACAGCCATCTATATCAACATATCAATATTCTTTGAATAGTGTGATCTTCCTGAGTTTATTTTTGTACAGCTTTTATTTTCCTCCTGGGAAAAAGAGACCAACGCTTTCTTTGCCCGATTGAAGTTTCAGTAGCTGGTGGTGGCTTTGGAAGTGGGTCCTGAGGTTTCTGGGCTCACCATCAAGAGCGAAGCTAGAACACTGGCTGGAATGGATGTGAAAGAAAGTCTGAGGTTCATGTTTTGGAAAGAGGAAGACAGCAAACCGCGTTCATAGAAGCAATGGACAGAGAATTGCCCCAAAGGAACCAGGAGCAGATTTAGGAGGTGGTGCTGAGACACAGGAAGAAGGTATCTCCAAATCAAAGAATAGGAGTATGTTGTTGGATATCTGTGCCTCTGTCTACAGCCAGAGGTGATCTTTCAGACAGTCCGTTTCTCCATTACCGTAATTAAGAAAAATAAGCACCCTACTTCCAAACCTAACTGAAACCAGCTACATTTTCTTAACCTGGCCTCTTCGTCATCTTTGGATCTTAGATTTTTGTATGACTGACTCATCTTTCACTGCTTTAGTTTTCTCATTCCATGTTTTCATTTTGTGTATATGTGTCCTCCTAATTTCAATTCAAAACGCTCTACTTTCTATTTGTAAGGCATTTGCTGAGATGGTGGACCTATACAAAAATAAGTAAGATACTTTGTCTATGCACAAGGCAGTCAGAATCAAGGGAGGAACTGACATGAGCTTATCTAATGGTATACCGTGCCTGCCTACTGTAGCCTGCTGTCCACCATTGCCTCCTCTCCGAAGTCCAGTCACATGGAATTTCTTGCAGTCCCAAAATATCTTGGGTCACGTCTTGTCACCGTATCTCCACACAGTCTGCAGTCGCTGCCTAGAACATCCTTAACTTTCTTCTTACTTTTACAAATGCTTATTTAACAGTCGCCTCAAGTATAACCTCTGGGAAGCTTTTCCTGACATCCCAGTTTGATGTCAACAATCCTAAATATCATGCTGTATTATTATAATGTCTTGCATTACAATAGTCTGTTCAACAGGCTGTCTTTACCTCCAAGAAAAGGGAACAGAAACTATTCCCTTCGTCTGTAGCCCTAGTGTCTGGAATGTAGAGTTAGAAGGCCTTTCAAGATTTCTGGCAGAGGGAGAGCTGTCATGACCTGATTCTCTGATTGTGTGTGTGTGTGCGTGTGTGTGTGCGTGTGTGTGTCTGTGTGTGTGTCTGTGTGTGTGTATTAATGTATGTATTTCCCTGAGGGATGTCCCAGGTTTTGGTAATAAAAAGAAACAACTAACATTTACCTGGTGTATACCATACCTGGAAAAGTTTGAATATAAAGGGTTTGTACACCAGACTAAATCTGGCAAAGGGGCAGATAAACAAATCAGGGTGTATATTCAAGTCGAGAGGTACCAGTGACAGAAGGCAGAAGGGGCTGGAAGGAAATTTGGTTCTAATCATGTCCTTCCCACGTGACTTTTCTAATTACAGTGAGCAAGACAAGGCCTGGGAAGAGGGTACTTAAAATGTTGAATTCGTTTCACGATATTGTGATACAAAACAATGTGCTTTAACATCAAAATACTGTGCAATGGAATTCTGATATTTTAATGCCAGAAATGAAATAGAAATATTCAACACCTCATGAAACAAATTATACTATTGCTGCCTCATGTATTATTTTCTCTTATCAAAGTTATTTCTGCAAATTCTTTACATTCAGTTTTTACTTTGCCTGTTACTGGGTCTATTTCTGACATGGAACTAGTTACTTTTCTTTACTACCTTTAACTGCATTTATGAAACTGTTTTATTTCTTCTTGCACTGAATTACACATTGAGAAGATTTTCTAATACTGTATTTTATTTAATTTTGTTACCCTTTTTCCTTATCATAATCTTCTAATTTTTAAAATCCATTCTCCATGTGGTGGTTTGTATAAAAATCAAACACCTATTAATTTGAATTGATTTATAGCATTTATTTCAGTATACCAAAATGTTTACTTTAAATATTTGTACTCATAGATAATGCATATCATCAAGTTTTAATCTTGCATCATTAATACATTTATTCATTTTTTACTACCAAATTCTTCATGTTTAGAGATTATTCAAATATTTATATAGGATGTATTAAAATGCATCACCAGAAATATGTTTTTATTTACAGCATCTTTGTGCATATATATGGGTGAGAGTATTACCAAAATATTTTAGGAAAACTTGCAATAAAAAATAAGAGTAAGATTCATATGCTTATTTAAAAATTAATTAAATATTCTTTCAAGAATATAACACTGGAAGTTACTTTCATCAAGTAGGAGAAAATATTACATTCCTTGATCTTTTTTCATATTTCAGTTGCAGTAAGACAGTTTAATTTCTGTAATGAAAACCTTTACTTAATTCTCATCCTAGGGACCAAAAGATGTTTATTGCTTAGTAGAAGCAATGTCAGGTTTTAATTTTCTTTTTAAAAAAGTGATTCATAATGAAATTTCACATAGGGGTAGAATTTATTTTTTTAACTTTAAATTAAAGATGGTCTATTCTCATTATTTGCAAGAATGGGAAGTTTCTTACAATTCCTCACTGATCTCCTCACACCTATAACTTTGCATCCATTGTACAAAGAGCCGAACACAAACATGGGTGTCTTTGCTTAGCTTACTTTCCCAGTTCTAAATCCATCAGAAAGGTACTTTATTCCACTGGTGAAGGGTTTGGTAGAACAAACATAGACTTTGGGGTTAGACGGAGGTAACATTCAAATCATCACTGCACTATCCACTACTACAGAATCACTGGAATTTCTGGGCCTCAACTTCACTGTCAATCTCAATAAATTGTCTCCTGAATGGTATACCCAGCACAGTACTAGATGTGGAAGATTTTCTAGAAATAGCTAGTTCCCTTTCCTGGCAGATAGCATAGTCCACTAATGCAATGTAAATACTTACAGCTGAAATCATGATAATGTGACTGCACAGAAAAAGAATGACCCTTAAAAAATCCTAGATAAAGAAATCAGACTGCCAGTTAACTGTAACACAAACCTTTAAAACATAATTAAACCATGTTCAGAAATAAGTAGATTAAAATCATCCTATACCACAGAGACCAGTAACGGCTAGTCCCTGTGTGGAGAAAGGGAGTCCCTCTGCATTTGAAGGGCCTTGGAGAAATCACCCGTATTTCAGCAATGGAGAATCAGCTCCATCTCAGGAGGCAGAAACTAGCTTTCTTCAGGTAGCTGAGAGCTCTTCAAAGCCCACTCGGAGTTTCTTCTATCCTTTGCAACTCCTGGGATTCAATATAGACAGGAAGATTATTTCTTAATTATTGCTTTGGGTTGCGTCTCTCAAAGCCTTGGTCAGGTACATTATGAGATGATAATGCCATGTTGGCTTTCTCTTTTGCCTCAATCTCACACTAAATTACGCATAATAACATCTCTGTAGCCTTCCCTGAGACATACCGAACCCCTAATGGGTTTTAGGGAGAAACTGGTTTACGGTCATGAATAAGCTGCTGCAGCTTGAGACAGCCAAGCACTATCAGGTCCTTTCATGAACACTCCATTCATCTGAGATGTGTCCCTGCCACAGATCTCATATCTAGTTTCTGCAGTTGAATTTCAGCATCACTCAACAGCAAGGAGATAAGGTAATACCTCTAAAAGTTCCTGGAAGAAGTACTGCCAGGAGCTCATCACTGAAGTCTTATTCTCCTTCTATTCAGGTCCAAAGGGCTGCAAATGTGAAGGGAGACAGGATGGCAGATAGAGGGAGAAAGACAGAAAAGACACTTGGAAGGGTTGGAGATGAGGTGACTCCCACAGCAGAGATACCACAGTAAGTTCCAGCAGAGTCGTGGGCAGTAAGAGATGTCAGAATGCCACTGAAAGGTGTGGCCTGTCCTCTGCTAATGCATCCTCTGTGTTCAAGCCTATAGTTTTGCTATAAACTTTACTTTAATGTGAGCAAAAATAAATAAGTAAATAAAATTTTAAAGAACCCTAGACAAGGAGCCAGGACCTCTTTGGTCTCCATTCTCAATTTCACTTCCTAGTGGATCTGATTGAAGGCACACATCTTGGCTATGTGGAACCCAGACCAGAATCCAAATTCTCTTCTTGCTGTTGTTGCTATTATTGATATTGTTATCATTAGTGCACAACAAGGTGCTTAACATCATCAGTTATTTGGAAAGTGCAAATGAAAACTACAATGAGAAATCACTTTGTACTCACTAGGATGGTCAGAATATGTTGAAAAAAAAATAAGCCTGGCTCGGTGGCTCAGCCTGTAGTCTCGCGCTTTGGGAGGCTGAGGTGAGTGGATTGCCTGAGCCCGTTGGTTCGAGACCCGCCTGGGCAACTTGGTGAGACCTCATCTCTACAATAAAATCAGAAAAATTAGCTGGGCGTGGCAGCACATGCCTGTAGTTCTGACTACTTGGAAGGCTGAGGCGGAAGGATCGCTGGAGCCCAGCAGGTCGAGGCTGCGGTGGCCGGGAGCCTGCCACAGCACTCCAGTCTGGGTGACAGAGTGAGACTCCAACTCTAAATCAATAAATCAATAAATCAATAACGAGGGAGAAACGTGTTGACGTAACTATGGAGAAACTGGAATTCTGGATGGTGCGTTGCTGATGGGGTGGGAAGGTGAATGGTGCAGCCACTGTGCAAAAGAGTTTTGCTGTTCCTCAAAAAGCTGACATAGAATTACCATATAACCCAGCATTACTAATCTTTGGTTTATATATCCCCCACGTTGAAAGCAGGCACTCCAACCAGACACTTGCACACTGATATTCATAGCAGTGCTGCTCACAACAGCCAAACACATATTGCTGGAGTCAGTCCCAGCAGGCATGAAGCCTGCTCTCCTTCCCAGTGAATTCTTAGCCAGTGAGAAAAATGCTAACAGGGTCAGAAAACAAAAGACTAAGGTGTGTCCTGCCATATCCTCCTTTCAACCATAGAGTCTTCCTATCAGTATTTTGTTTTAGAGGGTTGTTGGGTGTGTGTGATGGAGGGAGAAAACCTGGGAAGGAAACTGGAGGAAAATTCCTGAACAAACAGGTTGGAGGAGCTGGACTTCAGACTAACTTTCCTCTTGACCCTTGTGTGCAAACATGTTTCTCAAAAGAGACATACTAGCAGGGTTCCGCTTACGTTTTTCTGCAGAGACTGTCACACCAATAGCACCTAGAGAAAGCCTTTAGTGAGTAGAAAGATTTTTGTAGGGAGTTAGCAATAACAAAATAAACAAAGCACCATTTTCTTTCCCACAGACTCTTGTTCTGGCCCCATTGCTATGTGCCTGTCAGACCCACGTCATTTCATGTCTAGCTGACCACAATAGCCTCCTTTCCAGTCACCTTCTGAGGCAAGTGGCCACACTCTGACATGTCCACTAGGTTTTCTAAGCACTGTTTTCACTTACATCTCTATTTTTAAAAATTGAGTGGGTCCCCAACGGTGACTCAATGAAGTCAATGAGATCAAATGTCTTAGTCTGGCTTTCAGAGATTGTCCACAAATTTTTAGATGAACTTTCCATGACTTCTCTGTGTGAAGTCATTTAATCATGTTTCTATTTTTAAAATAATAATTTTAGCTAATATGACTCCTTTTGCATACATTATCTCATTCACATTTTACCAAGACAAGAAAGGTATTACACACATGAGGAGACTGGGGCTGGAGAGGGTAAACAAGACTTAACTGGTGAAGTTCAGTTTGAACCCAGGTCTGTTTGGTGCTCAGATCGATGCTGAGGGTTGGTCTTGATTTTGCCTTTGACTTTTCTGTTCATATCTTTCTGATCTTGTATGCTATTAATGCCAACTCGAAGAGTGACTTCCCTCCCTCCTTTCCCCTGCTTTTCTCTAAAGAACATTCCAGACCCTCTGGGCTGGAAGGGTCTTCTCTTAATTTGGTCTCATATAGGAAAACAAATATGTTCTGTAGCTGGCATTTTTCTCTTCATAGTTCTGATCACCACAGTACTAATTTGATGATAGTGCTGAGGAGGGTGGGGACCCTGTCTAATACTTGTCTCTCTGACCTTGTCTAGCAAAATATCTTGTTTACAGTAGTTGTTCAATAATTATTTGTTCAATAATTCTCATAGATTACTTGCCAGGAAAATAATATAGATTTGTTAAAGTTCTTCATAAGATTGAATTTTACCCCTTCCATCTTTTGCTAAATGTCTTTTTTTGATGTTTTGGGAGCATTTAAATAAATAGGTTGAACATTAGGAAAAAATTCCTGATTTTTAACTTGTAGCTAAAGTACTCAAACTACTAAGTGCTAAAACTTATTTTTATCCAAGTGCTTACTTGAACCAACATTGATATTAAAGGGGAAAAAAATTACTGTATGTAAATCTGTTACTTTAAATCTCTTATTCTCAAGAGTTTCATGATAGGTCCATATAGAGAAATTAATTTACAGAAGTAGTCAGCATAACTGCTAAAAAATGCAAGCATAAACTACTATGCACTTTTTCCTTTGTGTGACTTCTGCATATTTCAATATTTAATTCATCACCTTTAAGGTTTTCAAATTCACCAGCTGTAGGAATACCTATCAGATTATAGTGTAGCACTAAAAATAACTGGATGTTATTGAAAATAAATGAATCAGCACATTCTTAGCTGAATTGTTTTCTCATGCGACTTATACTACTTAACTAACTTTTTCTTTGTGATTGTTCATTTATCATATCAAAAGTTTCTGTGGACATCTGCTTCTTTATGTAAAAAAGCACAGTCTTGCTGAAAAATGTTGGTAGAAAACAAATAAAATAACTCTTTGGTCTGGCGTTACAAAAGCAAGACATTAATGGGGTCAGGTACTATGGATTTAGTAAATTCATGTTTGTTACCACACAAGGAAAGCCACATATATATATTATTCAATATATGTATAATCTGTTGGCCAGAAACATTTCATTTACATAGTTTGTAATACTAAACTTCACAAAGCCCTTCTGCATAATTTAGACCAGAGGATATTCTTGATAGAGCTCATCTCAAAACCACTTCGAGTCCAAAGTGCCTATGCAGAACCATTAATCTCAGAATGTGTCTAAACACCAACCTTGAGACAGGCTGCAATTTACTGTTCTCTGTGACAGACAAATAGCTAGGAGAGCTCTGTCATTTAACCCCAATGCTTTCTTTGGTAGTTGGTGGGGGAAAAAAGTTATTTTTTAAAATACTGCCCTGCCATAAATAAAAAGACTACAAAATTCATCAAAATGGTATAACTTTATGTATAAAAGTAATAGTATGCCTAGATATTTCAGTCATCGTGTAAACAACAAAAAAATAGCATTTGAATCAATGTTATTCCCAGAGAATCAGCATGGAGACATGATGACTGATTTTACTGCTAAAATTGATAGTGTACGTAAATTTAACTATTCTGATTTGACGTAGATGCTATTGGCCTTATATTTAACTTGTACACAAGAACGCCAAATTTTAAAGAAGTCTTTTTTCCAAAAACTTGCCCTCTTTGGAGGTGCTCAGATATCCTTATATGAGATTAAGTGTCTGCTTACATTATATGTATTTCACAAGATGCAAGCTAGCCTAAGTCTAGCATAGAGTAAGAAATGCAATCAAACATATTCTGACAGTATCAGTGAAACGGATGAAAAAGGGAGCCCCTGACATGTGTACCCAGGAATATGTAAAGTTTTTAGAAACTGTTGAAAAAGCAACAAGTTCCCAACGATGCAAATATGCAATATTAAATTTTAATTTTTACTTTGAGTCACACATGGATATATATATATGTATATGAGGTAAGAGAGTTCCCACGAATTTCACATAACCCTATGCCAGTTACTAAGTTACTACAAATGAGGATACTTTGGGGAACACTTTATAAAGTGTCGGAGAAGATAATCACATTAGATTCTCATCATGTGTGTACAATAGAACCTCTTTGTATAGTACTGAGGGTAATCAAAACTGAAGTGTGAATCACACAAGGTTTAAAGTGACAGGCCAGGAAAAAAAAAACAATCAAACTTAGAAGTCTTTTAAATAATTTTGCAGTTTTTATTTTTAAATAACTTACGGCAGAAATGCAATAGGATAGAAAAGCAAGCAGCTAGATGAAATGACTGCCACCTGACCCAAGACTGCATCAGAACCAGCCAACGTCATGCAGACTCCACTGAAGTGACTACTGTAAATAGGTCACTGTTTTTCACTGGGGGCTCACTTCCCCATCAACTGCAATATGAAATCTGTGTAAGGAGCAGAGGAGCATACGTGAAAGGACAAAATTCAGCTCTAACACCATCTCAAGTTCATTGGGTTCCTTAAGAGTCTTGGCCGGTAACTCAGAATAACCCAAATGTAGACATTTCATAGAAAGTGACAGCTTCATTGAATCTTGTATTTGCGACCTGATCTGGTGAGTTTCACTTGATGGGCAACATTCGAATTATATTCTGAACTTTCAGAAACAGGTGACACATTGAGATGTGTAATAAATTTATTTGACTGCTCAGTTAAATAAATGTCAGTATCATACATTGCAAGTGAGGCATATCTGAGGAAAAGTGTACACTCTTAGCTTTATGATATTTGAAACTTTATTAGCCAGGCATGGTAACGTGTGCCTGTAGTTCTGGCTACTTGGAAGGCTGACGCTGGGGTGGCTGTGAGTGTGCCACTGCATTCCAGCCTGGGCGACAGAGTGAGATTCCAACTCAAAAAAAAAAAAAAAAAAAAGAAAAAGAAAAAAGAAAATTCATCCTCAGCTTGTGTATATTTCTGTGTGTATATGTGTGTGTGAATAACAAATTGAATTTTTTTAAATTTATTTTTATTTTTCAAGTCAGAATTTAACTTTGTTGTCCACGCTGGCATGCAGTGGCATGATCACGGCTCACTGCAGGCTTGACCTCCTGGGCTCAAGCAATCCTTCTGCCTTGTCCTCTCAACTAGCTGGGACTACAGGTATGAGTCACCATGTCTGGTTAAATTTTGTGATTTTTTTGGTAAAGATGAGGTCTTGAACTCCTGGACTCAGGCAATCCTTCCACCTTGGCTTTCCAGAGTGCTGGGATTACAAGCATGAGCCATCACATTTGGCCTGACCTTTTAAATTTGGTATTTGCCATAGAAAATGTGTTTAGGTAACAGATCTAGCTAACCCATAGACTATTTTAAAGAAAATACCATAGAACTTGCACTGGGAATATTTTCTTCGAAAGAAATGGATGCATTTGTATACAATATCTTGTAGTTTTTGTGGAATGTTCCTTTTAATAAAGCACCAAAACATTCATTCCTTTTTAATGTAAAATTACTTTAATATTTGTTTTAGAAATGTTATTGGAATCTAAAACCAACATCAGCCAAAAAGTTTTGTGATCTCCTTTGAAAGTACATTTTGGCAAACGGATTATAAACTTTGATATTAATTTCCTCTATGTGATCAGATTCCTTTTAAATACTGTAACAATTCAATTTTTTAAAGTAAAGGCAAGACAAAGCTTAAATAAACCAATATAACAATAAGCATACTAAAATGGATCGTTCTTAAAAATAAAAGAGACTGAAGATATACAGATTAAAATTGTATCTGTAGTGAGAAGATTGCCTGTGTCTGCTTATAAAGCTGACCAAGTTTTCCGTTTTCATCCTTTGGCACCGTTGCTGATGCTACCTGCCTCCCAGCATGCACTGCTGCAGTCTTCGACTGCCTCTCCTTAATCCTGCCCAGACACTCAGTGTCTGATCCTGGATACAATTTCTGATCTCCTTCCACTTAGTCAACTCTAGCTTCCCAGAAAAAGGAACGAAAGCGCTGCAATTTCCTCTCCAGAATTTTTGTTTTAATGCCTTCAAAAATAATAAAAACCTATCTCAAATTTCTGTCATCTGCTTTTATAATACTCCAGAGCACCTTTGCCAATATTTTACTTCTTCAAAGAGTAAGATGTTCTTCATAAAGGAAAATTTTAATATTCTCAGATTAAGAACTTTAAACAGTTTCTTGGGGGAGAAAAACACTAAAATATCAGTTTGATAAAAATATTTATTTCTCTCTTAGTGCTTTACATACAATTGAAGAGTTGGATCACAGATATGTAAAAGTACTAGAAGTAGTGTATCATTATTCTTTTTACTGTAGTTCTCTCTTCTTTAAATGAAAAGGTACAAGAGCACATTTGCTATTGAACTTGAGGTTCAAGGTAAAGGAGCTTGCTTCTAACTCTGGGGTTAGTTTTGCTGTATCACTGTCAGGATTCTCAACTTGAATTTTATTAAATACTTTTAATAAGTTGCTAAATTGGGTGAAATAGAGTCAACATATAACCTAAAAACTTACTGGCTTTCTAAGTTTTACATTTTAAAAAATATACTTTGACAGCAGATAAGCCTCACAATGGAAACAAAGCAGTCTGTATGTCTTGATTTGCATATGCAATTCATCAGTACTTATACAACTATCCATAGCCTTGGAACTCACCTTAGGCGCAGATAAAATCAAAGGTATTTCAGTGGAACTGTATTCTTGCTTAAACAACAAACAATTTCCCTCTACCGCCAAATATTCACTCATATGGCTCAAAAGACACTATAGGAGTTATGTTTGACAAGTGTTATTTTGCTACTAATTAAGAGTTAGCAAACCTTGAAGGCCTAATAATCTGCTATATGACTTATGCATGTGGCCCAATCCTGTGCTTTAGTTAAGATGACTCTTTTAGATATTTAAAATAATTAGCGACATACATATTTTTAAAAACTGGACTTTTTTTTTTTTTTGGTATTTTTGTTTGTTTTTTAAAGGACCAGGCACAGTGGCTCATGCCTATAACTCCAGCAATTTGGGAGGCCGAAGTGGGAGAATTGTTTGAGGCTAGGAGTTTGAAACTAGCCTGGGTGACATAGCAGAATATCATCTTTACAAAAAAAATTAAAAATTAGCCCAGCATGGTGGCAATCTTGTAGTCCCTGCTACTTGGGAGGCTAAGGAGGGAGGATTGCTTGTGCCCAAGAGTTCGAGGTTGCAGTGAACTATGACAGCACCACTGCATTCCAGGCTGGGCAACAGAGCAAGACCCTGTCTCTAAAAACATGACAAAACAAAACAGCAGGAGTAATCTACATTATCCCTTAAAACTTGAGGCCTTTCTTCATCTAGGATACTGAGGTGCTAAATGTTCTGGCAGAAATCCTCCATGGGAATTTCCAGCTTGTCTTGACCCCCTTTTGGGTGAAGAGTACTCATGAAGTTGTAATTAATGCCAAGTTGCCTGATTATCTCACAAGACTAGGAAGAGAATCACGTGACCAATCTGAAGTCAAATGAAAGATCTGGCTCTAGGTAACTTCTTTATTTTCTTTCTTTTTGCAGTCAGTTCTTCTCAATTTCTGTCCCGCTTCCCCCCTCTTCCATTTCTCTCTCTCTCTCTCTCTCTCTCTCTCTCTGATAAATTTATCTTCTTTAACCTTAAAATAGCTGATTCCTCTCGTGTTCAATGCCAGTCTCTGAGGTCCATGCTTTATTCTCCATCAGGATCCTTTCCCCCTCTAAACACTTATCATCCAATACATTGTATAAAGAGAATTCCCAGCAGTCGATTTTGAAATGAAAGATAAAGTGTTGAGCATCTGAGCGTTTTCAGTGCTGGTGTCAGTACCTGGAATGCCTCCTGTTGACAATGATGGCTATCACTGGGGGCATTCGAGATCTCTCTATTCTGAGCAGTCTTCAGAAATCAGCCGTATCTGATTGTTCTTTCACATCAAACAAAGTAGGAAGACAAAGTAAGCTGAGCATATTCTTTCACTCTGCACTTTGTTGTTAAAAGGGGGAGGAATCCCACTAGGACCCCTAACTCCAAACTTTTGTAAGAATTCCTATTCTTTCTCCCCAGTTCCTATTATCCTCCTCCCATCACCTCCCTCCATTCTCAGTTCACTGATTGTATTGAATAAATGTTTTTTCCTCCTCTCAGGATTGTTCTGTACTACTAAGAATTAACTGTGGATAACATCAAGGCAGACCACAGATAAACTAAACTCGAGGACATTTGCTGCTTTTAGAGGTGTGGCATGCGGCTACCTATATTTAGCTCCGACCAAGGTAGTTTCCCTTTCTTAAAATACTTGCAAACATTGCACTGTGATTCTTGGAGCTCATGTTCCTGGAGTCTTTTTGAAGGTGGCTTATCCCGTGTAAAATGCAAAATACTTCAGTTAGCTTTCAGAGGTGGGTAGATGAGAAGGACCCCCGTCTAAGCCAGACTCTTGGACCAGGAGCAAACTCGGTTGCTGATAAGCGATCTTTTGAAGCAAGAAGATGTGGCAAAGTGCCCGTCATTGAAAACAGCAAGGAAAATAACAGCGCAGTTGGCGTGCTTCTTAAAATGTATTTCTTTTTGGACACAGGAAGTCATTTTCCATCAAATTGGAATGTGACATAGCATACAACGTGTCAAAGGCATTGTTAAAAAGAAACAAACAAATTGGAATTGAGCTACGTACAGTCTTAGATCTCTCAGTCAGTTTTGCACATTAAGACCATCGAACATGCAGAGTTTATAAATACTCCTGTTGGCGAGTTTTTTGGAGAATTTCCCATAACTCAGTGAGCTCTTGGTGGGGATGCTGACATTTACCACTGAGTTCCTTAATGACAGCTAACCAAGAGAACACCACTCCTCATTTACTCACGCAGAATTCAATATCATAAGGCAATTGCAGAACATTGTTTTTTTATGAAACCAATTTGGTTCTATGATTGTTAACTCTTTTATTTACCATTAATTTCAATTTGCTTCCCAAAGTTTCCATTCTTATCCTGCACATGAGTTTTATTATATAATTAGTTTCCTATCCTCTAACACTTTCTGCTCTCATTAATTATATTTATATTATGTATAGGTACATACATATCTTCTATTTTAAGTGTAATGCATTCCCAAGTCTGCTTTCCAACTTAACTCACATGGGTTTTCAGCTCCTGCTTATATAGCCTTAGGATTATGTCTTTGTCTTCAACCGGGTAGCAAGTGGTTTATCACATTTTAATCCCATAAGATGTCCCAGTGTCATGCTATTTCTTTAGTTGGCTAAGACATTTGATTACATGATCAGGCAATTGGCACTGTTGAGAGTAGGAGGAATAGAGTAAGGAGCATGTGGATCTGCTAACCCCATGAGGAAAGTTACTCTAAATCTGCCAGGTATTGAGAGTTCACTCTACTAACCCGTCTTTTCTTTGAGACAGGGTCTTGCTCTGTCGCCTAGGCTGGAGTGCAGTGGCATGATCATAGCTCACTGCAGGTTGAACTTCTGGGCTCAAGCAATCCTCTTGCAGATGTGATTTCCCTGGGGTGTCTGCAGCTCCTGGCCCTGGAATGCTCTCTGTCCAATCCCCATACAACCTTAGTGCTCACCCTGAGTGGACTCCTCAAGAAGTCTCCCATGCCCTCTTCTTCTAAGTATAATTCTCCGGTTACTCCACAGGTGACCATGAGTCTCTTTTCCACCTCTTTACTTCAAGCACTGAGTGCACTGTCAGACACTTAGCAGACATAGACTAAATATTTGATGAACAAAGTGAATATATTCAACAAGTGGGCTGGGTGATCTAGAGATGGCAGTGGGCAGGAGGAGAGAAGGGAGTGGCCGTCTCGACAGAGGACATGTGTGGGTCTCCTGTATGGAGTCACAACAATGGTTCCTTAAGGCCGGAGCACATGGAAGATGCAAATGAGTAACGGGAAATGCGTTTGCAAAGGTATGTGAGCACTGGAATGGTGGACTATTGGCTTTACACATTGTTCTTTAGGTAAGTGATAGTTTTTGAGCGGGAGAAGGACATCAGTGCCCGAGATCATCTTATGTCTTCAACCTGCAGACTTAGGAAGAAGAGCATGCCTTGGCTTTAACTGCATGGAGTGTCAAACCTATGATCTTTTGACCAGACCCGTGGACCCCAGGGAGAGTTGGTTGGAACTGTCAGGGGCCTTGGATTTAAACGGAAATGAGTTTCAGTGACCTGCTGAGTCTCACAGTGTGAAGGTTCATACCAGGCTGGGCCCAGCATCTGAGATCAATTCAAGTCAACAGATTAAATGCCTCTAGGGTGTGCTGAGCCCTGTGGTGAAATACAAAATAAATCAAAGGCAGGGTTCCCCTGTCTTAAAGAGCAGGAGAGAGCTGCTCTGATGTAAGTGCTCAGAGTGACCTCCCTACTTGCAGGTGTACCAGGGAACCAGGCAAAGGCAGGTACACAGGACCTCTTTCTAAGGAACTGCCACTCTGAAACTCAGACAGTTATTTAGTGCCACTGTGGACCCCTGTGGTTGTGTGCCTATTCTGTTGCAGACAAACCCAGAAGGGCAGCATGGAAGGGCCCTGCGTGGACCGCCAGCTGCCTCAGGGCTCTACACCAAGAAGCCGTGTTTCATTGGGAAAGCCATTTTTACAATCAAAATGTGTCTTAGTCCATTCAAAACATGGGGCATTTGTTAATTTATCAACTTTTTATTGTGTATTCACTAAGTGCTAAGCACTAGGCTAAAAGAGCCCCGATTTTTCTGGGTTCACATGAGAAACAAATGAGAAAATGAGTGGGAAATCCCATTTTCCAATTGTAAATTCCTGTGTGGGTATGAATCATTCCAGGTTGTAGGGGAACCTAAACGCTGCCTAAAGTAGCCTGGGAGCATTAGGTATCGTTTGAGTAAGAAGATACTGCTAAAAAGCCAGATGAGGTGGCGCCTGTAGTCCCAGCTACTCAGGAAGCTGAGGCAGGAAGATCGCTTGAGCCCAGGAGTTCTGTTCCAACCTGGGCAACATAGTGCGATTCCATCTCTATTTAAAAAAAAAAAAAACTCACCAGGCTCGGTGGCTCAGCCTGTAATCCTGCGCCTTTGGGAGGCTGAGGTGAGTGGATTGCCTGAGCCTGCGGGTTCGAGACCTGCCTGGGCAGGTGAGACCTCATCTCTACAATAAATCCAAAAATCAGCCGGGTATGAGAGCGCGCCTGTAGTTCCGGCTACTCGGAAGGCTGAGGCGGAAGGATCGCTGGAGCCCAGCAGGTCGAGGCAGCGGTGGCCGGGAGCAGCCACTGCACTCCAGTCTGGGCGACAGAATGAGACTCCAACTCAAAAAAAAAAAAAAGAAAAAAGTACTGCTAAAATGTCGTCTTTAAATCAGGACTTTAAGACCTAAAATAATGAATAAGACCTAAAGTAATGAAATAAACAAACACAAGATCTCATCAGATTTTTAGGACATTTTATAAAACTGAACCTGAGAGATGGATCCCGTGTATCAACTGGGGGAATGAGTTCATATTCTCATCCTTGGTTTACAGGAAAACATTTCTCCCAGTGCACCCTTGGCAACAAGGGCACGTCTCTTGGCCTCCTTTTCCATCTGCTGTGACCATGTGGTGACTCGGTGGCCCAGAGTAGAGAACCCAGCTGGGGGAAGACTGAGCAGGATGGAGAGGTATGGTGCCATGGGGTCTTGAGTAAGAACGAATGGGGGTCTCTGAGGTACACATCTGAATGAAAGCACTGAAGGGTGAAGAAGCAAGGCTGGCAGCTAGGAAAATTAGAGGAAAAGGTCAACCCTTGCTGCCAAAAGACAGGCAGCAAGTGGTGGCGAGCCTTCAGCAGCCAGCTGGCCCTGGAGAAACGATGCCTCGATCTTCTGGAAGCCCATTTTCAGCCTGCTGGCGGGGACCTCAGCCCGGAAGAGTCCGTGATCTGTGTGTGTCACTTTTGCTCTCCCTTCCCCTGTGCTCTCGCTTTTAATGACATGACCGCAGTCTGACTGGGTTCTTTGTGGAGCTCAGGTGCCCCTTCCTTTGGGCGCATATGGATCCAGGGCCTCTCCAAGGAGCATCTTCCTTATTTCTGGGGCTCCCAATTGGTGACTGAAGGAGGAATGTAAACCTGAGCCATGGTTTCTCAACCTCGGCACCACTGACGTTCCGGGTTAGAGAACTCTTTGTGATGGGGGGTGTTCTGTGCCGTGTGGGATGTTCGGTAGCATCTGTGGTCTCTAACCACTGGATGCCAGTAGTACCCTCCCCAAGTTGTGACAACCCAGGATGGCTCCTGTTATTGCCAAATGTTCCCTGAGAGGCACAACTGTCCCCTGTCGACAACTGACCTAAGTAAATAAGTGGGGATAATGCTTTAGGGTACTCCTTAGTGCTTTATCCCTGACATAACTTTCTAATGGGGCGACTAAACTATTGCGATGAACATTAGTACTCAAAGGAGCGAAAGCTTAAAAATCTTGGACTGTTTAATTGTGTTCTACAGGGGACTTACTGTAACTATAAATTATTTATCTGGATAATGCCACATTTGTTCCTCAAATATAGATGCCTAGGACATATTTGTTAAGTGAATACATGTTGCTCTTTAAGAAAATGAAGATACTTTTGTGCTTTTAACTCTGGCCCACCGGGTCTTGAAAATACCTCTTTCTACCACTAATTGGCAAACTAAGAGCAGACATGAAATAAGGACTCAATGGAATGCGGGTGTTTGACATTCCTCTAGCCACCACTGCAATCTCTAGTGGCTGAAGGTGATCTCCAGAGGTCGTTCGGATATCCCTGAGACACATGGCTTAAACAATTGACTGTTCTTTAAGAAATCCTGCACTGGTCTCTTTCCTCTTCTTAATTGCCGCAGCCTGTCACGTGGACCCTGTGCTGTGTCACCAGACCCTGTATCTGATGTGTTTACTTGAAGACTTATTTCCCTGACCAGACTGAGAGCTCTTTTTGCATCGGATGTGTGTTTGGTGCATCTTTTGCATTCCTCCAAGGGATACACACAAATTACACAAATACATATTTTTAAAAGTGCCCTTGCCTTTAAGAACTCAATTTCTCCTTTAACCCAATTTTCTCAAATACAGGCCAGTGTTTAAATGTTAACGTTTTTAGCCTGAAAGGACCGACTTTTTCACTATTCCTTGATTTATACATAACCCCCCCAAGAGATATTTGTGTACAGCCACAGATCTCACACGTATTAAAGATAAACAAACACCCTTTAAACTGTCGACAAAGCCGTGATCTATACCTGGCACTCAAATCCTTCTTAGATTTTTCCTTTTCCTCTTAAATAGTAATCAGATCTCTCTTTGAGTGCCACTTTACCTTGATTTTGAAATTTGGCATTGAATGTAATTGTGGTCTTAAAAGCCCATCAAAAGCAGCAATACGGCTCACGTACGTGAGAGACATGGTACGCATGTGCGTTGCACATGGAACTTCCCGGCAGAATCTAATGGGTGGTCTTTGAATGGGAGTAGAGGACCCAGGAGGCGAATCCAAGTGACACTAGGTTGCTGACCACTCTGATGAGAAGAATAGCCAATGTGCTTTCTCCGCCCACCTCCCACTGTGGCTTTCCAGGATAGAGGAAAGGAACTCTTCAAGCTGGCTACAAGCTGCACTACGTAGGGCTTAAGGTCAGAATCTGAAACAGAAGAGGGAGTACTGAGGCAGGGATTTCTTTGCACACCTCATTCTTCAGATAAAGGCCTATTGCACTTTGTACAAATCTCCTCTAAGATCAGCCTCGCTCCAAAGAACTTTTGTTCATGAAGTGTGTCAACGGTAAGTAATTGAACAGAGAAAAAGGACGATAGGTAAGTCTATAGCTGGACATATAAATAGACGCACACAGAAGCCAGCAGACAAATTGGCAGTCCCTCCTTGAGCAAGTCTGAGAAGTACCAGCTGTTGACTGACACCCCCATGCTATGTAGGTCAGGAGGATATGAGAACCCAACTATTAAAAAAAATCACAGCAGAATGTTCCCTTAGTTGGTCCTAAGGAGTTATATAAAGCTCCCCTAATTGACAACATCAGAAGAGATTTTGAACTTCTTGCATGAAAACAACTTACCACTCCTGGTGATAACAACATTTACAATGAGGTTTTACTCTAAGTGTTCGAGGATAATAGAAACAGTATTTTTAAATAAATGTGTTGCAACATGCAGGCAGTGTTTTCAAAAGCATCATCTGCGCCCCTTTTGGAAAGGTAGGTTGCTGCTCTGCTGGAGAGTGAGATTGGCTCTCAGGAAATTTTTTCCAATAAACAGTGTCTGAGAGGGATTTTTCTTTTTTTGGCACTTGAATGATCTATATGTAAAAAGAAAAAAGTTTCCTTTAGAGAGGTACAAAAAAAATCTTTCACTCTGAACATGCTATTCAGTTGAAGTCACCTTTGTTAATTCAACTGAGTTTTGTTATGTTCACAAATTGAATTTTTTTTGACATCTGACTCTTCTAAAAATTTGCTGTAATGGAACAATTTATCACTGTTAGCTTCATCTAGATGTTACAAATCAACCAGAAAGCAAATCTGGTGATATCTATGGGTTTAGGTAAAGCAAAGGTCACAAAATCTGTAAACTAAGGAAGTATCATTCCCAGAAGAATGAGAAAAAAGAGAGTAATGGAAGTAGGTAGAAATTTATGAAATGTAGTCAATTTTACTTTGATATTCATCTTTACTTTTAATACTAATGAAAAATATCTTATTATTAGGTAACAATCCCTTTCTGGCTAATCCTATTGTATTATAGCTTAGTATCCATTGTTATTTGAACTCTGGAATATCTAAATTTGTACAATAAGGAACTTTGCTAAAATTGGAGTTCGGGGAAATCTATGAAAATTTACTTTTAACTTTTAACATTCAAAATGATGAAATGCATTTCTTTTTTAAATTTTATTTTTAATTTAATTTAATTTAATTTTTATTTTTTATTTTTGAGTTGGAGTCTCACTCTGTTGCCCAGACTGGAGTGCAGTGGCTGCTCCTGGACACCGCAGCCTCGACTTGCTGGGCTCCGGCGATCCTTCTGCCTCAGCCTTCCAAGGAGCTGGAACTACAGGCACGCGCTACCACGCCCGGCTGATTTTTTGATTTATTGTAGAGATGAGGTCTCACCAAGTTGCCCAGGCGGGTCTCGAACCCGCGGGCTCAGGCAATCCACTCACCTCAGCTTCCCAAAGTGCGGGATGACAGGATGAGCCACCGAGCCCGGCTAATTTTTAATTTTAAAGATGTAGGGTACAGTTCAGGGTTAGGCATACAAATGTTTATTAGGCATACAAATGTTTATTACCCTTGCTGATGAGGTGTGCCCCCCTCCTCTGGAAGTTTCCCACTACTGCCAATCCCAGCCCCCTGCCCCCCCACCGCCGGCAGTTTCCCACTACTGCCAATCCCTTTCTTATAGTATTATGATAATTGATCAAGGTCTGCTTATGAGTGAGAACATGTGATACTCGGTTCTTTGTTTCTGTGATAGATCACTCAGTATTATAGACTCTAAGTTCATTCAAGTTGCTGTGAAGTTCATAATTTTGTTCTTCTTTATGGCTGCATAATATTCCATTGTGCATATGCACCATGTTTTTTTTAATACAGTCTTCTTTCAATGGCAGCCTGGTTGGTTCCGTGTTTTTGCTATTGTGAATAGTGCTGCAATAAACATGCATGGGCAGGTATCTTTTCCATAGAGTGATTTGAGTTCCTCTGAGTATATTCTTGGTAGGGGGATTGTGAGGTTGTATGGAAGGTTGATTTTTAGATTTTTTAGGAATAGCCAAACTGTTTTTTACAGAGGTTGTACTAGTTTACACTTCCACCAACAACGTAGAAGTGTTCCCTTTTCCCCATATCCTCTCTAGCATGTTTTTTGAGTTATTACTAGTGGCCATTCTGATTGGAATTAGGTGGTATCTCAGTGTGGTTTTAATTTGCATTTCTTTGATGACCAGGCTGAAGCATTTTTTCCTGAAATGCATTCTTATATGAGAGATTATGGGTCATTTATCTGGGAGCACTGAAGAGGTATATTTAGGGAACATTAGGATGGCAATCACAATCTCCCATAGAATATTCCTTGGGAACACTGATGGGAATAGGCTGGACAGCACGGGTCACTTAGTTCATTTCGTACAACATTGCTTATACAGTTAGGTTCACAAAACAAGAAATAAATCAGCTGTGGAAAACCATATCTTATAAATAACTGCATAAATGCAAAATATTTCAACCAAAAGACCTCAAAACACCTATAGTCTCATCGGGTTCATACACATGGCAGATGGATGGGGGAAATGCATTAATACAATATTGAAATCCAAGGTAGTCAAGGTCAAAGAATTCAGAGTTGCTCCCTCTATATACAATTAAGAATATCAGTCTTGGTTATTCAAAGTCATCTCTGAACTTCTAGAATGGTTGCTGCCTACTATATTATTTCCCAGGGAAATGATTCATTTACTCACGCACTCAATCTACTTAGGTAATGCTTAGGGATCTTTTGCCGTACTTGACATGGAGTATCCCGAGCCAGGGACAGAGCAACAAACAGGATGATTCACAGTCTTTAGTAGTGGAGTTCTCAGGAGCTAGACATGAAACTTAGCTGTTTTGCCATCATTTCTAACCCTCTTACTTATGGAATATAGGATTACATCTGGTAATCTTTCATAAAGCAGAACCTTCTATTTAGAACCTAACTAGAAAGATGACTTCAAGGGAAAACTGACAATTGGTTATATCTCCTGGAGGTAAAACTTTCAACATTCATTGCACCTCCCTAAATCTTCTCATTGCTGTAGAATATGGCGTGCTTGAATTGTGACTACTTCATTAAAAAAAAAGAAAAGTTAGCCGGGCTCGGTGGCTCAGCCTGTCATCCCGCGCCTTTGGGAGGCTGAGGCAACTGGATTGCCTGAAGCCACGGGTTCGAGACTCGCCTGGGCAGGCGAGACCTCATCTCTATAAGAAAATCAAAAAATCAGCCGGGCGTGGTAGCGCACGCCTGTAATTCCGGCTCCTCGGAAGGCTGAGGCGGGAGGATCACCGGAGCCCGGCAGGTCGCGGCTGCGGTGGCCGGGAGCGGCCGCTGCCCTCCAGTCTGGGCGACCGAGTGAGACTCCGACTCAAAATAAAAGAAAATTAAATAAAATAAATAAATAAATAAAAGAAAGGGTCTTGGCATTGCCCGTTTCCACTCTTTCTTCCACTCACGAAATGTGGAATTTCATCTTTTCCCAGTCAATAAAATATGATGGAATACAAGAACATTGGCAATGTCGGCACTCCACTCCAAAAGTCTTAGGATTGGAAGTTCAAACTAGAAACCTGTTAGAGAAGATGCTGCTCCTGTGAAATTATTATCTCAAACAATAATAAGCACAACTGATTGTGCATCATATATAAAGCTGCTATTAAAATGCACAGTGCACTGAACCTTACAGATACCTTGGTATATTGGTCAAATTTTTTCTTCATAAAATAATAGTAGGTAATTATATTATTCTCATTTTATGGATTAAGAAATTGAGATATAAAGAAATTAATGAATGTTTCTAAGTGGTCAGAATTAGAGAGTGATGGGATATGAATCTGAATCTCAGTCACTCAGTTCCGAAGTCCATGCTGTCTTGATGTCAAGCAGCACCCCACATAGCAATGTATTTATTTATTTTTACTGATTAGACAACTGAAGGCAAAAAGTATCACATCTTAAAAAAAAAAACTGTCTATATAATCCCTGAGAAAATATTTTCTCTGATTTCTGAGTTAACAAACAGAAGACTTTGTTCCCCTGCCTTGGGTCATTCTGCTTTGCCTTTCTCCTAACTGTTCTTTGTTGAGGGTATTTTAAAGGGTAAGTGCTTAGATGGTCACCAAGAGCTGGGCCACATGCTGTGAAGTGAGTGGTTTGGTCTCAGACAGTGAATGGGACATTTAGAAGGATAGCCCTTTATTCCACACTGTGTATTTCCACCTATGACCTTGGCTTTTGCCACAGTCCAGAGGACATTTAGAATCCCGTAGGACAAGCCCTTGGGATGCAGGTTGTGACTCTGCATAGTTACAGCCCCACCCACAGTCTTCTACAAGGTTCCTGTTCTTCAACTGGGCAAGCCTGGCAATTTAGGGGACTCATGACCAAGTACCAGGCCACACGCTTGTGTAGAAAATGATTTGTTGTAGCATTTTGCAATATGGCTCTTATCTATGTCCAAGAATATTTACATTGTGGTTTTTGAGGACTTTGAAATATCTGCAGATTTTAAGTCTCTGAGGGGAGTGCCTTTATATCTGATCAGAGACTAACCTGAAATAATAAACCTTGGAATGGTGCTATTTAACATGTTTCAACGTGCATTTGGCAATGGCCCTTCTGCATTAAATAGTAATTTCTGCCATTTCTTCACTATCCTTGGGACAGCCCCAACAAGCCCATTTTGCTCACTCTATAACTTCTCGATGTAGAGTAAATTACTATTCAATTTCAAGTCACCATTCACAAAGAGCGACGGCCTAACAGAGATTTTTTTTCTAAACTTCTGTCATTTGTTCCTGTTCTTTCATAGGTTGTATACTTTGGCAAGAAAATCTGTTTAGCTTCTTAGCCTTTTTTTTTAAATTGAGGCTAGAAGACAGACATGAACATCATACTTAGAGATTCCCCCTTTGCAAAGTCAGAGTCAGTTGTAAACATTAACAAAGCACCCAATCAGCCTGAATGCTCCCTTGGGTACAGACTCTTTGAGATTCTCTGAAATCAGACTAGAAACTTATATAGTTACAGTCCAGAGACATTGAACCACACTCCTCACGCCCAGGCTCAGAGATAACTCTGCTCCTTCAGGAGGAAGAAACTAAGAGGCAGAGTGAAAAATTAGCACAGTGTCTCACACATTTGAAACTCGAACTTTTTCCTTGTACCAAATGCTGTGTCTGCAAAATACCAAAACAACCAGATGAAAAGTAAAATCCGTAGTCAGCCATTCTGATTTTTGTTCTACAAGACAACAAACACAGAGCTACTTGTAATCATCAGAGTGGCTTACGACATTTTCCGACACTGTTAATTTATGCTGTTTCTTTCATCTCATCCAATTCTTTGATTATCCGCCAGATAGAGATATATCAGCTTCCAATCCCAGTTGGAGCAGGGAGGGACTATTCAGTTTGAGTATTATGTGAATTCTTTGCCTTCCCTTTCTTTTGGTCAATATGGAAGGAAAAAAAAAATAACAAAAATTTCTATTCAAGCTAAAGGCTTTGCAATCTTGTGTTCAATTTTATAAAGGCTTGGGAAAGGGCGGAGCTTACGGACTAAAAATGATAGCCTTGGCTTATCTGTGGATTTCAATTATTTATGATATTTCTTTTCTCCACTTCTAAAACAGATCACATAACATCTAATCTGTTTTCCATCCTTTCCACTGACACTTTTAAGCAATAACAGGATTCTGTGCCCTGGAAATTGAATGATATTTATTTCTCAGTGCCATTTTTGCAAAACATCATTTTGTAATATTTTAATTTAGGAAAAGTTTCTGAGTATTTGTCAGCCTTAAAATATCTGGGTAACCTTAAGAAATAGAAGGTACATTTACAACCACACTGAAAAGTATGAGTTAAAGCATATACACTGAAAGCACACTCACTATATCTGGTCTAAATCAAGACAAGCAAACTCTAGAAATCTTCCTAAACAATGTAGTTTGGAGAAACTCTTTTAAAGCTTCTTTCTTTTGTTTTGTTTTCTTTTTGTGGGTGTGCTTTTTTCTTTTTCTTTTTGTGTTCTCCCTAGGCTATAAATTGTGTAGTTGTTCTGCCTGCTTTAGGGAGAGCCTGGAGGTGTGTGGACAGTAACTTTTGTTTCCTCATCAAGATATATGCTTCTATGTGCATTTTAAAGGCACAGCCTATCTCCATAGAGGCAACCATCACATACAAGTTCACCTTCAACGTGTATCTCAGTGGAGCACTAAAACACTCAAGTATATAAGCTATTAGAGACTAACTGCTTATCCTAGAGAAGTTCCTGGTATGAGGAGAGTGGTAATCATGAATTGGCAAGAGAAGGTTTGGAGAGAGGATACTTTAAAAGACAAGGAAGAGCCAGGCCCGGTGGCTCAGCCTGTAATCCCGCGCCTTTGGGAGGCTGAGGTGAGTGGATTGCCTGAGCCCGCGGGTTCGAGACCCGCCTGGGCAACTGGGCGAGACCTCACCTCTACAATAAATCAAAAAATCAGCCGGGCGTGGTAGCGCATGCCTGTAGTTCCAGCTACTCGGAAGGCTGAGGCGGAAGGATCGCCGGAGCCCAGCAGGCGAGGCTGGTCTGGGCGACAGAATGAGACTCCAACTCAAAAAAAGGAAAAAAAAAGAAGACAAGGAAGGTTGACGTGTTTTGTTTCAGTGGCATTCAGAGAAAGTGTATCTTCTGTGGTGATATGCCCGAAACCTGAAGGAATTTCATCAACTATGGGCTTCAGCGAAGCAAGTATTGCTTTTGCACTAAATATTGAGTTATATTTCTATAGCAGAAAACACACAGGTGATTGCATTTCAGCTTAGAGTACCTGAAATGAGGTGCGTGGCTCCCATTAGTAATAAGAGGAACTGTGCACCTAATTCCCCAGATACTTCAATGATAATTTATCCTACAAATTAAATTTATTTGAAGACTGTTATAAAACCACACAGACAGATTTTTCACAGTGTGTGCCTTTGTCATGATTCACACGATTCACATCTGAATGAAAAGAGAAATCGGGAAGAGGATGTGAGAAACTATCAGCAAATAACTTAGAGAAATCACTTCCTGTCTAAGCTGTATGTCTACATTGCACGCGCATTTCTAGGGTCTTTGTTCCCACAGGCAGTGTGCAAAATATAACGCTGACATTCTTAGGTTCTTAAAAGGTTACTGAGGAAATACGTGTCGGTAAATTATTAAAATCTGTTTTGTACTAACTGTTTTATCTTAATGAAAAAAATCTCAGCATTTCCTAATTTGAGATCAAGGGACGAGAAAGACACTGCATGCAGGACATAGCCCATGACACCACTGCTCATTCTTGAGCTTTCTTTTAGTTTTGATTAATTACATACTGAGCAGGTAGGAGTGTGTGTGTGTGTGTGTGTGTGTGTGTGTGTGTGTCTGTGTGTGTGTGTACATGTGCGCACATGCCCATGCGTACAGGAGCACTTATTAAAGGACTTTCTTATCACCTTTTTCTAAGATGCCCTTGGGGCAAAGCAAAAACTCAGTGCCTGAGAGGTATATTAAAGACGAACAAACAAAAAACAATAGTTGCTACTATTTTATGTAACAATCGAACCTCAATTTTATTCTTAAAACAAACAAACAAACCTCCTGTCTTATCGTCTCTCATCTTAAACAGAAAAGCATAAAACTCTTTCTACCAGTCCTGAATTTATTTTAGCTACACACACACACACACACACACACACACACACACACACACACACGACCACTTGTTTTAGGTATAAAATTAATTCAGATTCAGTAATCTGAATAGAAAATGATATCGGTGACAAAACCATAACTTTTGTCATAGACTTTTCTTCTTCTTTTCTTTCTATGACTTCTTTATTTAAAAAAAAAAAGGAGATAAAGATGTCATAGATATTTCACATGAAGGCATTCCCTCTAAACTTCTGCAGTGCTTTTTAAAAACTCTTAAACAATATATTGTCTTTGAATAAATAGCATCAAAAAGAAATATGCTTATGTAACTCAATTTTTCAGATGTAAAGATGTTATTCCTACATACTGGTAGTTTTATGATTATTTCATAATTTACTTAGAAAGCCCTTTGTTTCATGGAAACCTTTTACTGAATTTTGTATTAAGAAAGAAACAAACCATCAATCAGGAGAAGGCAAGAAGACTTAGAACTCAACTCATTATGCCCAAAGAGTCAGGGATTTTTTTGAATGATTTGCTCTAGGAAACTTGACCTTATAGGCATACTACTGTACACACATCCTGAGCGAGACACATCGGATTTTCTGTTGTAAATTCTTTTGTAGCTTCCTGGTAGGAAACACTTTCCATTTTGTGGAAACTCCTCAGAATATGGTTTTAAATTAATCTGTTCACAAGGTTCAAAAGCTTTAAATTACTAGACCATAGTTACCATTGAGAAAGCGCACTGAGCTATATCAAGGAGAGAGAAAAAAAATAACCAGGTACAAGTTTAATTCTCTAAGGTTGACATGTAAGTGCTGCTCAGAAAGGATTAAGACTTCCTGAGAACAAGAGACCTCCCAAACAAATCACTTCCAAAGTGGAGAAAGCACTCTCATTCTCTCTATCTATTGTGTTCTAGCTTATCCTGGTAGATACTTCTCTCCAGTTACAAAGCAGAGATTCTTTACTTTAAAGCGCCCTCATTCATCTAATTTTCCAGAAAAAGAAAAGATTGTAGAAATGCCCTGGCTTTTATATTATCTGAAATAATTTAAGAATCAGATTAATTATACATTTTGGAATCATCTACCTATCTACCAGCTTCTTCATGCGGGTTACTAGCTTAAGTAATGAACTAAACTGCCGCTAGCAAAAGTGACTGATTTTGTCAAGACAAACTGTATATTTGAAGATACCTCCAAGTCTGGAGACATTTTAATTCCTGGGACTTACCTTTTCTTCTTCTTTAAAGAGGGCTTTAGTTTCCTTGCTTGCACAGAAATCCTGAATCACTTTGTGTTAGAAGAGTAGGAAATCTAGAATAAAATAAAATATATAAGCTGAAAGAAGATTTAATGTTTCCTATCAGTAGTTTTAGTTCTGAAACTCTTTAAAAATGAACAGCTGCATTATAACGAGAGATTATTGCTGACTTATTGCAATTAAACAGAAAAGATGATTAATAACCATAGGAAGAGTGCTTGTAGGTTACCTGAGCAGTGTGTTAAGCCAAACTTTGTTTCATGTTACCACGTAGAGTCTTTTGAAATTTTATTCCCAATAGTTTAAAAGGAATACACTTATATGACTATGTATCTTTACAAAAAGTGAAATGTTTATGAATTTATAGAAGACCTCACACCTTTCTCGCTAGTTTAAAACCCCTCCCCTCCCTAACCCTGTTAATTCCAGTGACACGTTATAGGAATTAGATGGAGGCTAAGAAAAGTGCACGAGTTTCCTATTTTTACATGCCACTTAGTCATTTTAAACCGCAATCTCAGTAAAAGTAAATCGATCTCTCGAGTTTCTAGTTTTTGTGTTTCAGATCTTTGGAGTAGTTTCCAAGGGTAGAACAGGGAGCTCAGTTCTCCCTGTTCCTTTTCTTTCCCTTTCTCACTCTACACTAAGAAACACAAAACAAAGAACAAACAAACAAACAAACAAAAAAGCACGGAGGATTTAAGAGAAGCAAAGAGAGGCAAAGTCAAAGATTACTTTTAGATTTGAACCTTGTTACCAGGGGAAGTGAGAATCCCAGTTGGAGGACCAAAATTCACCTGCATATAGATTACTTATGTACCTAATTCTGACTTGTACTCTCATCTCTATAATAAAATAAAGCTATAAATAAAAAAAAACAAAAAAAGAGATTTGAACTTTGTTGACTAAGAGATAATACAATTACCAGAATAAGAGAAATTAGGAGAAAATGAGTTTTTCAGAAAGCTGGAGCATTTTTTTTTTTCTAACAGATATTAAGAGGTCAGACCAATATCCAGTTAATATATGGAACATGTTGAGTTGGAAGCCATGGAATAGCTGTAACTCTACCAGTGATGGGAAAAGCTGGTGTACAACTTGAGAAGATATCTACATCCAGGGTGTTGGGGGATAAAAGAAGCAGGGAGGGGGGAGAGAAAGGCATGTTTATTGCAGTGCTAATCACAATAGCAAAAACATGGAACCAGTCATGCTGCCCATCAAAGGTGGACAGAATAAAGAAAATGGTACATTTACACGATGGAATATTATGCAGCCATAAAGAAAAACAAAACTATGAACTTCCTAGCAACCTGGATGGAATCAGAGTCTGTAATACTCAGTGATTTATCACAGAAACAAAGATCTGAGTACTACATGTACTCACTCATAAGTGGATCCTGAACATTTATCGTAATACTATAAGAAAGGAATTGGCAGTAGTGGGACACTGCCGGGGGGGGGCACATAACATCAATAAGGGTATCCACACTTTACCTATATGATGACCACATATGTACCTAACTCTAAATTGTGCCCCACATTCTTAAAATAAAAACATTTAAAAGAAAAAAAAAAAAAGGAAACAAAACGGGGCATGGTGGGAGAAAGAGGAAACAGACCAGGGTCAAGAAGTTACTTTGGGGGTGAGGGGGAGAGCGTTTGAGAAGAAAGAAATGGAGTTAGCAATGTTAAATGCTACAGGTAGGTTTGAAAGGATGAGAACCGTTAGGAGATCATCAGATTTGACTTTCCAGAATGCCTGTGACTTCAGAGACAAATCATTGGCCAGACAAATATTTTGGTCATTTTGAGTATAAAAGCCAGAAACATTTGGTCATAATGACAAGAGAGAAAAGAGGTAGTGGAGGAGAGGGAAATTTTTTTTTTGCGGGTAATTTTGTTTTGGGTTTCTTAAAGATGAATCATCTTGAACACGTCATTTGAATGGGAGTAAGAGGCCAATAGCAAGGAAAAGGCTGCAGATGCTGACAAGAGGAAGCAGAATTTTGGCATGAAGGATGGGTGGGAAGTTGGGCTTATGAAAGAGAGACACTATTTTCTTTGAGGCAGAAGGGAGAAAGTCATTTTTTAAGGTGGACATGGATGAAATTTGTGACTTGAGAAATCTAGAAGTGAGAAAATAGATTGGAGAGGCTGATTGGGAAATATAATTAGGCGTTAAAAATAAATGAGCACAAAAATTAAGTAGGAATTCAGGGAGGCTGAATAGGTTTATCCCGGACTTCCAGAAGAGGAGATTTTTAGGATTTTCCCTAGAAACTCTTCATAGACCACCAACTGAGAAAATAAAAGGTGACGCTGTCTCAAGATGGGATTTGCTTTGCAAAGATCTGGAAAGTCAAGGAAGCACATGAGATGTAAAAAATACAGAAATAGATGACTTCAGAGACTGAACTGTGTGTTCAATTGGGTGACTAAGCTCCTTCACCTCTACCTCCCTCCTCCCACTTTCCTCCCCAACTTCCTTCCTTTCTTCCAATTATTGATTTATTCATCCGATATTTACTGAGTACCTTTTCCCCTTTTATTTTTGTGCCAAGCACCAGACAGGGAAAGGAAGTGGTCTGAAGACCAAGAATGTGTGGAGAGGATGAAGTTACTTCCTGGTACTCTTCGTCACAATAATATCAGCAACACTCGTCTGTCCCAGGCTATCTTGCTCTCCATGTGTGTTATGTATGTGTGGATGTGCATGTGTATGTTATAGCGTATGTTATAGATAATATTTATCTTATTTCTCACAATAATTCATCTAATTTTCACACATTGGGGAACTGAAATAGGATACTATACATAGGTTCTTAGCATTTTTATTTTAAACCTTCATTCTCTTTCAGAACGACTGCTGGGTACCTAAGGACGCTGTTTTTTAACAGGGCTGTTGTTGTCCAGCAAATAACTGCTATAGAGGAACTCATGGAAGGGGGCTTTCTACAGAATATCAAGAAGTAGCAGGAGAATGGATGAGACATCTTGAAATTGAAAACAGTTTGTACTTAAAATTTTTTTTTTTTTAAAGTTTTAGATTCAGCGGGTACACATGCGTATTTGTGACATGAACATATTGTGTAGTGGTAGGGATTGGGTCTCAGGTGGCCTGTTCCCTAGATAGTGAACATTGTATCTCGTAGGTAGTGGAAATCCAGTTTCTTGAGCAGGGAAAAATAATCCAACTCTGGTGTGTGACAATCTGTGCCCACAGAGCAGTATTCCTTTAATTAAAAAAAAAAATCATTTTTTAACCAAGAAATTATGATTCAAGCATCTTACTGCATTTGCATCCCTGCCACTCTATGCTGGAAAGAAAGTGAATTGTGGAGTGAAGGCCTCAGGCTCAGGACTTCACACGGCTCCTAACACCCAAAATTTTGGAGCAGCTGCCCCAGGGTTTCTAGAAAGCTGAATTTGAATTTCGTCTTTTAAAAGATGCTGGAAGTGCAGGATCTAAAGCCAGACTGCCCGGGAATGGACTCCAGCACTGCCACTTAATCGTCGTGTCTGCCTAACCTTCAGCAAGACACACTTAAGCTCTCTATTCCTTAATTACTTCCTCTTCAAAATGGAGCTATAATGATACCTTCCCGTGGTTTGCTAGGAGGATAAAGTGAGTTTAACATTTGTAAAGCACTTAGAAGAGTGCTAGCGAATTTAATAATAACTGGAAATTCTAAATTCTAATTATTTGTCTTCATAAACAAAGGTAAAATAGTTTTGTCCTAGTCAGCTAAAATCACTGTTTTTAAGACCAGGAACAGAGTCTTTGTGGTCAGAGGAAGTTGCAGGTGAACGTTTGTCAGTGGTTGTTTGAGATTTATGGGACTCAGAATGAAACTAGTTCTCTTCTTCTGGAGTCAACTCACTTCTCAATTACTGCAGACTATCTTAAGATAAACAATTTAGGCGGAACAGAGGTGTTGAAAATGCTCATGCAAAATCAAAGTAGAAAAAATATGATGATAGTTTTTCTGTCATTAGCTTTCATCTTCTAGGGTGATTACAGTTTTTAAAAATCTGGCTGGGAACAGTGGCGGATGCCTGCAATCTCAGTGCTTTAGGAGGTCAAGTTGGGAAGATTGCTTGAGACCAGGAGTTCAAGATCAGCCTGGACAACACAGTAAGACCCTATTTCCACAAAAAATTAAAAAGTTATCCAGGTATGGTGGTGTGCAATTGTAGTCCCAACTACTCGGGAAACTGAGGTGGAAAGCTCACGTGAGTCCAGGAATTTGAGGCTGCATCATTATGCATTAAAGCCCCAACAACAGAGCAAGATCTTGCCTTTAAACACAAACAAACAAAAAAACCCTCCTTAAATCCTCAGTGTCTTTATGTAGTGAATATGTCCTATGCTCCCTACCAAGTTTCAATTTTATCTGGAAACAAACCACAGTGAGCATAACAATATGGTGCAGATTCTTTCTGTGTAAATTCATTAACTTAACACCATAGGAAAAAAATGTGTGCAAACAAAATTTACATATACCTGTGAAAATAAACAACATCATTCAAAGCAATTTACTACCTTGCTCTTGAGGTAGCTCACTCCTGCATAAAAATGATTAAACCCTATTCTGTTGATACTAGACAATTACTACTATGAAAATACAGTTGATACGGAAGTTTGATTAGATAAACCAGAGAGAAGAATCTAAAACTGTTTGGAGTTAGAGTATGAATTGCTTGCAGTTCAGGAGAATGAGAGTATAGATATACAGAACTCTATTATTTTTATTTTTATTCTATTATTACAGATACATATGAGGAAGATTCATGACTTTATAAAAAAGTACACAACACACACAAGGAAGAGGCATATTAGGAAATTAGTGCAGTTTTCCACATACTATGAAATAAGCTGGCAACAAATACATTGAGATCTGTTGACTGTCAAAGCCATTTCAAAAAGTAAATTGAAATTGTTATTTAAAAAAATCAGCAAGATAAACAAATGAGCTTAATGATGTGGTTGAGAAGTACATAAGTAATTTTTTTAATCAGCAAAATTAATAACATTTTTGGGGTTTCACTTCCCATCTTAATACTAGAATAACACACGAAGAAAGCAAGAATGGCAGCGCCTATAAAAACCGCTTCTAAAATGTGTTCAAGCGACCTTCAGAGATGATTGAAATGTCTGATTCTTTGAAAATCGTTAGTACTTATTGATTCATTCTTTTGTTCAGCAAATATGATTGTGTGCATATTAAGTGCTGGGCACTATTTAAAGTTGTAGGGATAGAAAGGCAAATCCAGACACAACCTTGGTCCACATGTAGCTGAGATGGGCATTCACCAGATTCTCACACACATATAATTGTACAACAGTGATTGCTGTGGGACCAAGACCGTAAGGACCCAGATGCCCAGGGTCCTTTTTTTTTAGATTAGAAAATATAGTTTATTTAGAAAGTAAATTAGAGTGAGAGAAAGAGAAGAGTCATCTCTCCAAGGTTGGGAAGCAGGCGGGGCCAAAGCTAGGAAGCACGTTTGCCGCAGATCTGGAATCTGGTAGAACTTACCGGGGCCTGACGGAGCAAGGGTGGGAAGTGTGGGTGGAGAACCTTCAAACAGAGAAGATAGCCTCTACATGCGTCTGTGATAGAAGGGAGAACTGCAAGTTTAAGGAATAGGGAGAAAGCCAGTTTCAGGGCTCAGAACCATTGACTGGTGATGCGGTAGAAGGTTGGTGTGTCAAAGAGAGGCCACGCTGGGCTGTGAGTGGTGAGGCACACCAAGGAATTTAATTTAATTTTCTTTCTTTTTTAGATTAGAAAATAGAGTTTATTTAGAAAGTAAATTAGAGTGAGAGAAAGAGAAGATTCATCTCCCCAAGGTAGGGAAGGGGGCGGGGCCAAAGCCAGGAAACATGGGCCAAAGCCTGGCCATAGCTCCAAGAGCACACGGTCACACCATAGCTTAGCAAGGTAATGGCTGCAATGGCCTGGCAATGGCTGTGGCAGTGGCCTAGCAATGGAAGAGTTTAATTTTCGTCCTAAGGCCAGTGGAAATCTTGGATGGGATTTAAGTAGGGGGCATCGTGGCCATATCATGTTTTAAGGATGCTACACTGAGTGTAGCTTGGAAAAGTGATTGGGAAAGGACAGAAGGCTCCCTAGGGATGGCAGTAAGAGCCACAGCAGAAGTCAGAGAATCCCTACAGCAAGCGGGGCCTAAGAGGATGAGGAACATTAAAGGGTTCCAGCGAAATGTAGGGGGTGAGATTAACAACACTAGTCAGTAGATAATTGCCATTCTAATCTTAAAAAGTTAAACATAGTCGATTTCAGTTTATTTTCTTCACACAAATATAAGGAAAATATGAACTCTCTTAAAAATGTTTCATGGGCAACTCATAGTTTTATTAATAAAGTAACAGTTCATTCGATAAGCTGTTTACATCAAGATTTAGCTACCTTAAATTGTTTTTGGAAAGAAGCCTGAGTATAAAGAAACATACCAGAAATCACTTTTTTTGAAGAACATAAGACTATCAATAAACATTGCTCATATAAGGATGTAAACAAACAAACCACTGTCCAGATCTACCCAGTCCCATACTAGGTAGTAAATATTGTACACTTTTATAATATGACTGGAATTGCTCCAGTGTTTTAGTTTTACTGCCTTTTTCTCTTACCCTTATCATTGGACTTTTGCTGGATGGAAGTATTTACTATAGATATTTTTAAAAATTCACTGTTTTGTAAGTAAAACAAATACAAAACAAAATAATGTATGACTTATTTATTCACTTTGGTAAGGAAATATTTTATTTTTATTTCTCTTAGAATTCCTCATTCTGTACTTTCTTTCTGTACAGAAGTTATTCTTTTGAATGCTGCTTTCCCCCCAAATCTATATTTTACATTCAATATTTTTCTTCATTGTTAAAACACATTTAAAAACGGAAATGTATCATTATGAGTGCATTATTGCAATGTTCTCTTACAGTGGAATGAAATAACTTGACACTAAAATAGCGGTAAAGAATTTGTTCACTCAATAGAAAGTGCCAATATTTTGGACCCATGTAACTCCATGATTTCCATGGGGCCTAGAATGCTTTTAAATTATTTTATTATTAATACATCATATTTATGGGAATATGATAAACAGTGGATTTACAGCTATAATGGATTTGGGTACAGCTGATATATTTCCTTGCTACAAATTATACAAATGAGAAAAATAGTTCTTTGATTTAAAAAAAAATAGCCTTCTTTTGTGAGTATTGTCCACAAAATACTTTCTGGGCAAGAAGTGTTTACAACAAACACACAAACAAATGAACAAACCTTTTCACCAGACTCCAGGTAGAACCTGCTGAGATACAATTTTCCATGCACAGGGGGCCAATGATCAGTCACACAAACTTAAACTTACTGGTATCATAAAACAGAAGGGGTCAGTCAGAAATTCCTCCCTATGACATAATCTATGTTCAAAATTTGTCCGGTAATCAGATAGTTTTATATATTTTTGACCAAAAAACAAAAAACAAAACAAAACAAAAAAAAACAAACCCCAAACCCTGTCTGTATCTAAGAGGAGAGCAAAAACCTATGCTAATTCTAGTGAGGCGATTCAAAAGCAAATGGTTTCCTATCGGTATTTACCCTCTAGACATATTCTCGGATTCATTAAATTTTACCAAATATAAAAGATTTAAAAACATATAGCAGAAACCCCAAATCCCAAGTGTCTTATAACAAAGCTGTTAAGTATTTTTATATGCCTTCATGATATGTGGAGTGGATCATTGGTACTGGTAAGTGAAGCTTTGGGGGAAAAAAGTTTCAAAGAGGAACGTTTTCTTAAATAAATGGAAGCCAAGAATAATTTTCATGCCATGCTCTAAGTGCCATTTCAAAGCTCTGTATAAGCTAAAACAAATAAACCACCCCATTCATCTTGACCTAGATTACTGCTTAAACAAAGGTGCATATTCTTAATTTACATGAAAAGCAATTAGGTCTGCTGCTGACAGCACTGTGGAAAATGCATCTGCTCAGGGCAAGCTTTTATATTTGAAAAAAAATAAGCTGGAAGGGTTTGTGTGGTGTGTGTGTATGTGTGTGTGTGTGTGTGTGTGTGTGTGTGTGTGTGTGTGTTCA
>NW_007233043.1:217398-224535 GCF_000164805.1 Carlito syrichta
TGTTCCCTCCCACCCAGCCACTATCTACTTTGGGCCAGAAATGCTATTAAAATTTTTAAACTGGTTTGGGTGAAGGATTATAATGACTGTTATACATTTTAAAAAATGTTTAAAAATTATTTTCTGATTCATACTTTGAGCCCAAATTTTGACATTTCGTGATGTTGTTTGGTATTTAAGAAATGGCTAAGAAATGATATACTATGTTTCCTTCTCTGGAATGCTTTGTGAACAAGCTAGGCTTTAAAAACACAAAAGAAAAAATAAATTGGAAAAATTATGACAGGAATATTTATATTAAACTATGATTTGTTAATCTAAACATCTTTTTAGGGTCTGGGTATCTTTAGGCTTAGGTGTTTAGCAAGACAATAAGTGTCTCCTTTCTTTTTTTTGGAATTGTTTTTCTGATTAGAAAAATGATACAAGCTCTTTCCAATATGTAAATATTTAAGAGAGAAGGTGAGAGATTGACTACTGTTACCACCTTGGTATTACATATTCCAACTTAAATTTATTTATTTATTCACCAAATATTCATGGTGCACTCATCATCTTTTAGAACATTCTTTAGTATAGGGATATCATGATGAGTAAGACAAGCACTATTCTTGCACTCATAGGGTATGAAGTCTAGTAGACCAACGGACAAAATACATTCTAATTAGACATTCTGACAAACTCTTTAATGGAAAAGAATTATGTTCTATGGAAGGATATAATAGAAGGTGTGGCCAGGTTCGGTGGCTCAGCCTGTAATGTCCGCACTTTGGGAGGCCAAGGTGAGTGGATTGCCTGAGCCTATAGGTTTGAGACAAGCCTGGGCAATTTGATGAGACTTCATCTCTACAATAAAAAAAAAACATATCAGCCAGGTGTGGTAGCACGCGTTTGTAGTTCCAGCTACATGGAAGGCTGAGACGGAAGGAACACTGGAGCCCAGCAGTTCGACACTGGGGTGGCCGTGAGTGTGCCACTGCACTTGAGCTTTGGCAATGGAGTGAGACTCCAACTCAAAAAATAAAAAGAAGGTGTGTTCTGATCTTGGGTGCTTTTGAACGTTTTCTGAGGGAAGTTCAAGTGCCTTGTGACAAAGTCCCTAGGTGAGGTGGGAAAGAAAAGGGAGGGAAAAGATGTGCAAAGGCCCAGAATGGGAGGCCATGGCAGGGCTGATTGACAAGGAGCATGCAGGACATGGTGCCATGTAAAGCTGGGGAGATGGGGAGATCGGAACCTTCAGACAGTGCAAAAATGGTTTTTATTTGTCGTCCTGAGATTGATGGAAAACCACGAAGAATTTTGAGTTGGAAAGTGATAGGACTCAAAATGATTCCTTTGAAAGATTGCTTTTATTTATTTATTTATTTATTTATTTATTTATTTATTTATTTATTTATTTATTTATATGAGTTAGAGTCTCACTCTGTTGCCCAGACTGGAGTGCAGCGGCTGCTCCCGGCCACCGTAGCCTCGACCTGCTGGGCTCCGGCGATCCTTCCACCTCAGCCTTCCCAGTAGCTGGAACTACAGGCGCGCGCTACCACGCCCAGCTCATTTTTGATTTATTGTAGAGATGAGGTCTTGCCAAGTTGCCCAGGCGGGTCTCGAACCCGCGGGCTCAGGCAATCCACTCACCTCAGCCTCCCAAGGCGCGTGATTACAGGCTGAGCCACCGAGCCCGGCTTATTTATTTATTTTTTAATGGATGCATAATAAACGTCCATATTTATGAGGCATGTAGTGATGTTGTGATTCATATAATACATAGGTGATTAGATCAGGGTAATTAGCATATCTATCATCTCAAACATTTATCATTTCTTTGTGTTGGGAACATTCAAGATTCTTCTAGCAATTTGAAACTGTGTAACGTATTATTGTTAACTGTAGTCATCCTTCAATGCTATAGAACACTATAATGTGTTCCTCCTCTCTAGCTGTAATTTTGTATCCACTAACAAATGTCTCCTTATCCCCATTTTACCCTGGATTACTTTGAAAACACAGCTAAATGCATGTAAGCGATTCCCAAAGCTTCTCTAGATGCAAGTTTCATGGAAAGTGGAAGCTATGGATAGTTTTATAAAGAAGCTGATCTGAGATATGCAGCTCTGTGCAATGATTAAAACAGTGCAATCTGTTGGATTTCTTCAGGCCTCTGAGTCTCATGCAACCAAGTAGAAAGCTCCAAGTAAATATCTTTTTCTACTATAATTTTTCCAAGAGAAACGAGGTCAAGACTACAGGTCAGCTTTGGTTTGAAGGTGACTATCGAATGTTTAAGTCTTCTTTGGTTTTATCTTTTCATAACAGAACTGGTATGTACAGGTAAGACATTTCAGGAGAGACTTGTTCTCTGTGGGTGGATGGAGGGGGCTGGCAATACAACTAACAGAAGGAAGACTCAGAATATGCAGTAAAGGGGAAGATTTCCACAGCATTTCATCTCATTCCATCACCGTAGACCATGAAGAGCAGAAAACAACAGGGAGCTTTGCCCAGTGGTACTGGAAGCAAAGCCAAGCCATGAGCTGGTGGCAGGAGATGGCTCTCACACAACTCAGAGGGGACTTGATGTTTACATTCAGCTTTATAGGAATCTAGAATGTGGGAGAATGAATCTCCCAATCGAGGGCGAGGGGTTGTTATCAGAAGTAGCGTGATGGGATGGTGTGCAGCTCAAAAGACAAAATGTCCACTGAAGAGGTTATGACTTGAGAGTGGATTCAGAGACATAAAGGGTTATTGTTAACTGGGCAACCACTCAGGCAATAGGACAACAAAATCCATATCGGGTCGTGTCTTAACCTTGTTTCACAGAGACACAACTTTTGCATGACTTGGTTTTGGCAATCCTGGGAAGCAGGAGATGCTTGCACCTTGGCCTGGACACTATCACTTACTCACGGGATGATTCTGGGAAGCTTTCTTAGTCTTTTTCAGCCTCTATTTCCTTTACTGTGAATATAGGAGTAAAATTCTCAGGGTTATCAGAGAACTGAGTGTGAAAATGCACCATGTCTGGCACAAGACAACCACTCAGCAAACAATAGCAATTATTAATCTCAAAACATGCAGTACAATGTGATTTCTCTGTTTCTTGGTTTATACATCCAAGCAATAGGAACCAAACTCTTAAATCAGTTTTATTTGTTAAGCATGTAAAGAGTCTTCAAGGAAAGATCATTCTTTCAATGTGACGTATTCTTAACAATGCAATGGGAGATTTCATCCAAGCTAGATAAATATTTTTATCCTCATTATATAAAGGTCAGAGTGATGCAGGGAACTAAAGCAACTTGTCAAAGGATGTCAGAGTTTGAGGTTAGAATGCTGGCATTCCTAGCTCCTAGGAATATTGGTAGACAAAGACTCTCTGAAGCAAATAATCCCCATCCATTCAAATTATTTCAAACATTTCAAATGATAACAACTCAGCCAATTCTTCCCCCCCCCATTCAGCTCACATCCCTGAATTAAACAAGTGGTTAAGAAAACAAAATACTACAAATGGGTGAGATTGTGACATTGGCTAATCAGGGTGGATGGCTGCAGAGGATGGAAGGCTAGAGATTCTCTTTGCAGAAATTTATAGAAAAGAGTTAGCAAGCAAGTCACTCTCATACTACATAAACTGATTAATATTGAGAACCCAAAGAATCACCCCCTACTAGAATAGATATAAACAGCAAGTTGGATGGGTGTACAAACGGAATAACTGCTCACCCAGAATTAAACGCTGACTAACTTCAAATAATCACAACATCATTTCCAGCTCAAGGGAAATATACAATATATTTTCCAGTCTTGCCATACAAGTCTTGTGGGTTGCATTATCATTGGCTATAATATCATAAGCTCCTTACCTCCTTGCTTGGTAGCTTCAAGGTCTTTGTTCTGCTTTCTCTTCCTCTAAAGACATCACAAATAAATCTTAAAGTGTGACTTTAGTTTGTAAAACACAGCAAAAGAAAATTGTCTCAGTTAATCTCTCTGAAAGTGTTTGTGGGCTCATAGGAAACTCCAGTTCAGGTGTTAATGTAAGTCTGTTATGCTGATCAATACTAAGACAATTTATAGGACTTTATCACTCTCTTCACAAAGTCCTCATGCAAAGCATGTAAAAAAAAAAAAAAGAAGAAGAAGAAGAAGAAAAACTCCTTAAAAAGCCCACATCATGATTTCATAGTATTTTATAGTATAGGACTATATTTTACTTAGGTCTTCGGCACTGGTTTAAGTAAGGTATGTGTGTGTATCTGTATTTTAGAATGTTGACACGATTGAACTTATTAACAGTGAGTTTACTGTGAAGAAATGAGTCTCAGAAATCATATTCTCCTTTCTAAATAGAACAAGCTAAATATTATACACAAGTATAATACAATGCTCCCTTTTCACTACAATGCTAATCTTAATTACTATATAAAACTCAGTCCAGGTAAAAGTTCATTTTATGTATACTGGCAAGTTAATTGTCACTAGATAAAGTAGAAGATTAAAAACAAACAAAAAACAAACAAACAAACAAATCAACAAACCAACCAACCAACCATGTTTGCAACCCACCAAACTTGCTTGCCTCTCTTGCCTCTATTTTGGCAGGACAAGCTGCAGCACAGCATGACAGGACGGTGACAGCCATAGCAGGAAGGGTGGGAGGAAGATGGGAACAGGGGAGGGGGAATTGGGGGAGCAGGACCAGCCACAAGGGAGATGGGTTAAAGTCAGCTAAGTCCAAAACCCACTTTGTCGCCTGTATCTAAAATCAGCAAAAGGCTGACATTTGCGTACCGTCTTGTCTATGTTTGGAATATGTGTTAATTATAAGGCAAACAGTGAGAGGACATTTGGAGGATTATATGACTTTTGGCAAATGAAATCATGATAAAAGCTAGAGAAACTATGAAATGCATCAAATTATGTGTTATTTTTTTACATTTCAAATTGTTTTGAAATGTAGTTTCATTTATATCAGCATTAAAAATGATTGTGACTTCATTCTTAGTATTTACATAAACCAACCAATGCCGGAAAAATAATCTAAATTGAATAGTAATAACACATCTCAAGATGAGTTCTTTTTGAGTTGGAGTCTCACTCTGTTGTCCAGACTGGAATATAGTGGCACGATTGTGGCTCACTGCAGCCTTGACCTCCTGGGCTCAGGTGATCTTTCCAACTTACCCTCCTAAGTAGCTGGGACCACAAGTGTGCACCATCACTCCTGGCTAATTTTTAAAATTTTTTTGTAGAGATGAGGTCTCGTTATGTTGCCCAGGCTCGTCTGAAACCCCTGGACTTAAGCAATCCTCCCACCTAGGCCTTCCAAAGTGTTGAGATTACAGGCGTGAGTCACTGCACCTGGCCTCAAGATCATTTTTTAAAAAGAAATAAGGCACCTGATGTTTAGACGGTAATGCCCTATGTTCATTGTTAAAGAAATTATTATTAGCTTATGATGCCATTATTAAATGATATTATGGGTCTACCTTGGAACAAATCACACATTTCTAATGCTCTGTTAGGCAAGCAAAAGTTGCCCATGGAGATGTGACTGGTGGTTCTTATCACACGCTCTGGTTACAACTCAATCTTGTAGTTACTCTGTTTTCAAAAGTCCCATAAAACCAAGGGGAAAATGCACACAGACCAGACTCAAGGACATTAGTGGGAGACATCACTGGGGATAGCAAGTTCAGAGCACTTACAAGACCCGCCTTACAAATATGGTCCCAAGTAAAACTCTAAAAACAGTGACAGACCATGCTAACAAGAAAGTACAAGAAATATTGTGTTCCTGTGAGAGTTTAGAATTGTGTGTTTGTAAGTAGGGAACAAACATTTTATTGTTTGTGTAATTGTAGATCAGATAGTCTCAAGTGGTGCCTCAAATGTAGCGCTGACAACACGAGAAATTCAAATAGAAACATGGCTGTAACAATACTTTGTTATACAGTACTTTATTTCAGTCATCTGTGTAGCACATTGAAGGATAAATGTCTCTCAAACAGGAAAAAAACCAACACACCTCACAATAAGTTGAGTTATCAGAGAGGAATCTTTAACCGTCCAGGTATTTTAAGTGACTGAAAATGATATTATGTTTTTAAAAGAATCAATAAAGGCAGATTTATGAAACTGATCATTAATATAAGCTTAATGATATCTAGGATTATGGGAATAGATTTTTAAAGAAAAAACAAACCCCTTGTTTTTAAGGTAATGATGGTTTTTTTTTTTTTCTTACTTTGTTTTTCTTTCTTTCTTTCTTTTGAAATAGGGTCTTGCTTTGTTTCCCAGGCTGGAGTGCAGTGGTATAATCATTGCTCACTCGAACCTTGAACTCCTGGGCTCAAGTGATCCTCCTACCTTGGTCTCCCAAAGGGCTGAGATTACAGGCATGAGACTCTACCCCTGGCCCTGTGATGATTTTCCCTGATGTACTAGACACAAAGCATGATAAATATGGCCTTCTTAAATTTTAAAATTATGAATTAAAGAACGTAAAACAATGAAATTACCGGAGTGTTTGGAAAAGAAATGACTGTGCTCAGTGATAGCTGTCATTTTAGGAAATTCAGTAAGAAATCCAAACGCAGAAAAACAAAGATGTTTAGGATGCTATTTTTAAGTGTGGCTTTTCTTTTTTCCTCCCTAATATTCACATTCAAACACAACAAAAGGGGATTTAAGGGACTATAAGACACCTGGCTGCCATTATGCATAGTCGAGTCCTCAGCCATTGTTGACAACCAAACGGCCTTTGTAGGAGGGTGGAGGGAGCTGGTCGGGGTCTTAGGGGGAGGCCTGGGCTCACAGTCAGGCACCTGAGACAGATCCTGGCATCAGCTGACGCTGTGAGCCTTGCCATGACCACGTATTGTAGTAACCAAGAAATTCTTCCCCAAAGTTCCCCTTTGAAAATCAGCCTGTCATCCCGCGCCTCTGGGAGGCTGAGGTGAGTGGATGGCCTGAGCCCGCGGGTTCGAGACCCGCCTGGGCAGCAAGACCTCATCTCTACAATAAATCAAAAAATCAGCCGGGCATGGTAGCGCGTGCCTGTAATTCCGGCTACTCGGAAGGCTGAGGCGGAAGGATCGCCGGAGCCCGGCAGGTCGAGGCTGCGGTGGCCGG
>NW_007233043.1:224555-285754 GCF_000164805.1 Carlito syrichta
GGAGCGGCCCCTGCGCTCCAGTCTGGGCGACAGAGTGAGACTCCAACTCAAAAAAAAAAAAGAAAAGAAAAGAAGATATAAAATATAAAGGACACATGTACGTAAATGTGCAATGAGGGGTCTTGTGTCCCTTAATTCAAAATTCTAAATCTCATCTTGATAATTTGTAAGAATATTTCTTCTCATTCTGGACTTTGCTTTTATAGCAAATACAGCTGGAATTGGCTTGTTGGACTTGATGAACTTTATCATTAATTAAACATCTTGTTAGTCTCCCTGCATGTCAGTGGGAAAGGTTGATATTTTCTGGATGGATCTGTGGTCCCAGGGCATGCTCTTCTGAGCTCAGAGCCTTCTGCAAAGATCCAGTCGCCCCTGGAACACCTCATTCGGCCAGGCATCCTAGAGTTTAGTGGACCTAAGTGCTTCCCCCGTGGGCCATCCCTACTGCTGAAACCTATTTGTTTTGTTGCTTACCTCAGGTTCAGCTTGCCCGTGCCTTCCAACATGACAATTAGCTAATTTAATAAATCTAATTGAGTCTAATGTGTTGCTGAGAGACAATTATAAGAGGGACCTTACCATTGCCTCTGAGCTAGGATCTTCTTTTCTTAATAAAATCTGAATTTTAGCACCAAGTTCTGAGGAAATGGGCTCCATTCTCTTTCTCAGATGGCAAGTCAATTTCATTTTCTGAGCCAGCTTTGATCGACTGGGGGTATCTGCCTAGATGGCTCCTGTGGACGATGAAGTCTAGTCTAGACATTTTGGGAAAAAGTTTCATGATCTACTAGTGATGTCACCTTTGGTGGGGAGTGGAGGCCATGTATTTCCTAACCTTGCTCTATATAGTGGCGCAGGGACTGACGGTAGGTAGCTGTTCAGTGTGTTGGCACGTTAGCTCACAATTTTACTAATTTTAGGGTACCAAAATTTGCAAAATTATATACATAACACTTTACTCATAGGAAAAGGCTTGGTTCTTCATTAAATGAAAATATAAATGTACACACAATTTGACTTTTACTGGTCGGAGTTCTTAATTGTATCCATGCCCTTCGGAGATACGGACCCAACAGATTCTCCCTGAGCCTCAGAGCTTTTCTTCCCAAAGGAAAGTTTCTTTCAGTTCTAGACTCGTCCCTGATAGGCCTCAAGTTGTTGACTTCATCAGCAGAGGAGAAAGAAAGACCCGGGGTAAGTGGGGCTGAGGGAAAAAGGAAGAGGAGTAGGAAAGGAAAATACTTTGGAACAAGGACGAGGGCTCACTGAATCTAAAGCAGTGAAACTGATATTCTTCTATGACTGGATGGCAATGGCAAGGTGTATTGAACAGAGATGATACAGATTGATAAAACCAGGGCCTCCCAAGGGATCTCGTTTGGAGAAGGGCACTTATTTGATTGAATAAGCTCTAGCATATCTGCTAGGAAATACACAAAAATCATGCCAGTGTTGTTACTGTAGTCACGAATTGGATCCTTATAAATCATTTCAAAAAGCAAAGCAAAAAAAAAAAAAACAACAAACCAAAAAAACAAAAAAACTCCAAAACTTCTTTTTAGGAATAGCAACAGTCTGGATAAGCCAAAGTACTGGATTCAAGGCTGAAACCGGAGGACTCAGAATCCGGTTTCAGAATCAAACACACCCACTTGTCTCTTTTGAATACCCACCATCCATTCAAGGAGAAAAGTGGAGAATTGTGTTATCATGGTAAATTGAAAGGAAGGTTTTCTGGGAGGCTGGAGTGCCTAAAATATCATGAAAGTACATGGTGAAGCAGGCTTTAAAAGAAGAAATGGTGTGTGCTTGCTACAGGAAAATTTGTGAAAATAGGATTTAAAACAAAAAAGAAGTTTTTGGATCTGTCATTAAAAAAAATTACGAAAGTGGCCCTGTATTTCCTTACAATGATGCCCTACTCTTCCTTTCATCTAACAAAGCTTCTTCGTATTTCATGGTCATTGTAAGAATATGCCCCAGACTGTGGTGAGAGACCCACAGCTGCAGTAATTTTGGTAGCAGTTGTTCTAACATTGACCTGAAGTGAGCAAGAATGTTTCTCAGGAGGTAAGAAATTGCAAAAGACAATGGTAAGATGTTCCCAAAAATGTTATCCAGCACATATTCCAGGGTATAGCTCATGATATTTGGATTTATTTTCCTCCTGTTTTTCTTTAGATTTTAGTCAAGATTTTAGCTTCTGGGATTACTTGAGGCTATGTGTGCAATGTCCATGACACATCAGATAATTCCTGCAATTTCTTTTTTTTTTTTTTGACTCAGAGTCTCACTCTGTTTGCCTAGGCTGTAGTGCAGTGGCACATTCACAGCTACCACAGCCTCGATCTGCTGGGCTCAGGCAATCCTTCTACCTCAACCTTCCAAGAGCTGAAACTACAGGAACACACCACCATGCCTGGCTAATTTTTTGATTTACCTTAGAGACGAGATCTCTCACCATGTTGCCCAGGCTGATCTCGAACCCCTGGGCTCAGGTAATCCTCCCAAAGTGTTGGGATTACAGGCATGAGCCACTGAATCCGGCAATTCCTGCATTCTTGACATCCATTCCTTTGGTACAGATACATGGTCTTCTGGTAATATCTTCTTCCTATGCCCCATGATTATACTGCTGTTTGCTGAAATTTGAGCTGATTTCAGAAGGATAAAGAAGAATTAATTACTGAGTGGAGTTAGTAAAGATTTGTGTAAAGAAGCCCAGGGGAGGAAAAGTAGGAGACAGTATTCTAGGCGTTCAGGACTAATAAAGACCAAGGTGATTGCTCTGATTATCTAGAGCTTATCACAAATCGCTCCACAACTTGATGGCATAAAACAACTATTTTTTATACTCACAGAGTCTAAGAGTCAAGAATTTAGACAGGACACAGTGGGGATGGTTTGTCTCTGCTCCATGATCTCTGAGGCCTATAGTGGAAGCCTTGAAGGCTGGGGACTAGAATAATCTGAAGCCTTGCCAATTATGTTTAGCAGTGGTTGCTGGCTTTTGGCAGGGGGCCTCATGGCCTCTTAATGACATCTCTTTGTTATGGCCTCTTAATGACATCTCTTTGGATGGGCTAAGTTTGGGACTCCCCATAGCATAGTGGTTTCTTTCCAAAACAGGCATCTCCAAAGAAGAGACCAGGGAAAAGCTCTATTTTTAAAATTGTGGCCTACTCTTGAAAGTCACACAGCATCATTTCTGCCTTAATCTGTTGTTTTCCATAGTCACAAGCCTGCCCACGTTAGAAGGAAAGGTGGATAGACTCTACTCATGATGAAGAGTAGCCAGGTACTGGAAGAGTATGCGTTTGGAAAGAGTATTGTGGACTGTTTTTGGAAAAAAAATAATGCAGCAGTAATTGAAGTACGGGAGCCAGTGAGAAAGTAGCTCAAAATTAAGCTGGTAAGGTAGGAATGGATCAGGTTATACAGAATATTGTGTATCACATTAAGAACCTTGATCTTTTTCTAAAACACGTGGAAAGTCACTAAGAAGTGAAAGCATGGGAGTATCAAACTCTGATTTGCTATAGCACAGATAATGGACTGGAGAGAAGCAAAATTGGATGTGAGCAATCCAGTTGGGAAACTTGGGTGATAAACAAGGCAAGACATGAGAAAATTTAGACCAGGACTGTGTCAAGATAGAGGGAGATGTGAATGAATTTGAGAAATATATAGGAAGTAAATTCAAGTGGATCTGGATATGGGAAGTGAGAGAGAAGGAGGTTTCAAGAATATTCTTCATATGTGGGCTGGTCAACTGTGACTATGCCTATTAGCAAGGTAGGAAAAATTGGTGGAACATCAGGGTTTGAAGAAAAAAGATCTACCTCCCAGAGCTCAGTCTTGGACTTTAGAGAGATTTGAGTGGAACTGTTCAAGTGTGTAGTTGGCTACATGGGGTTGGACTTCCAAGGAGAGGTCAGGGCTAAAGATACGCATTTGAGAGTCATCCAAGTATAGGTAGTGACCACAGACACTGAAATGGATGGGATTTTCTTGGGAGGGCATAAACATTTAATGGAGAATGTCTATTGAATATAGAAGAACAATTCTGCAAAGTAGCTGGAGAAAATGCAACAGAGTAACTAGAGGCAAACTAAAGAGAATGTCTCACCAAAGCCAAGGGAAGGAGTGGTGGAGCCAGGAACCGCTGATAGTGAAGAGTTCCTCGAAGAGTTCACATGAGCCGGGCTCGGTGGCTCAGCCTGTCATCCCGCGCCTTTGGGAGGCTGAGGTGAGTGGATTGCCTGAGCCCGCGGGTTCGCGACCCGCCTGGGCAGCGAGACCTCATCTCTACAATAAATAAAAAAATCAGCGGGGCGTGGTATCGCATGCCTGTAATTCCAGCTACTCGGAAGGCTGAGGCGGAAGGATCGCCAGAGCCCAGCAGGTCGAGGCTGCGGTGGCCAGGAGCGGCCACTGCACTCCAGTCTGGGCGACAGAGTGAGACTCCAACTCAAAAGGAAAAAAAAAAAAAAAAAGTAGAGTTCGCATGAACTCTAAATATCTTCACTGGATGTAATGATAAAGGTGCAATCAATTCCTTAGCATACCATGTGGGACCTTACTGATGAATGGAAAGGTTTAATTGCTGTTTTTAGCTTTCTAACATTTTGCACTAAAAATAAAATAGGATGTCTGAAAAAGGCATGAATTACATAAAGCATAATACTGTGCCACATGAAAGACAATGGTATTTATTCCATCACAGACATCAGAAAATGAGAAAGAGAATATCTCAATATCGAGTTGAATATCAGGCCCTTACTCAGAAATATGATTGGTACTAATATTAGTTTTTTTTCAGTTTTTAATTACTTTGTTTTAACTTATAGCACTTTTCATGCCAGATCAGTGATAAATATTTATTTTTAATCAGATACTCCTGCATATATTGAAATGTGTATAATTATGTATGTAATATATATGAAAATATAAAGTATTCGTCAACCATATTCTGATAATTCTCTAAATCACCCGTCTATTTCCAATTTGTCAATTTTTAATATATTTACATGTAGACATATATATGTACATATGTATAGATGTATATATGTGTGCATGCTGACTACTAAGCATAATGTCAATGTTTTCTTTTTCAAAATAAAATTCAGTTTAATCTCCCTAAATTTAAGAGAAGAACAAAGTAATGCTTTATCATACTTTTATAAAGAGCTATTTTTATTAAGATTAAAATATTTCAAACAAAAGCCAACCACAGTATGGTTACAGATCCAATATTCTTCTTATTTCTTTACTTACAAAAATGAATGCTTTTCCCCCCACTGGTATAAAAATAGTGAGAATAAGAAAACAGATTAAATCTTGAAGGGTCTGAGGATTTATTTTTCATGAATGAATTAGTTAAATAAAATTATATGATATGTTTAAAATGCTTATTGCAACATCAAACTTATGCATGAGGAAACATTTTTCAAATTCAAAGACCTATAAGATTAAAGTACTTTCAAGAGAATTGCACATAGTAAAAAAGGTGTGTAGACCTGTAAATCTAATCTTTGCTTTATAGAGAGTTGGAGCAGTTGACATGTGTAGTGACTGATAAACATTAGCTGGGATATGATTGTCCCTGTCAACCTTACAATGTTGATAACCTCAAGCTTGCAATGTCTAAATAACAAGAAAGCAAAGTCAATATCATGCCAATTGTGAATAATTGTGCATATAACAGTGATGCACATACTTCCAAAGAATAATAAAAAAAATCAAATCATTCTGGGAAAATCTACAATGTTACCCAAATTTTACTTAGTTTTAAATATATTCTTATTATGAATTTTGAGGTATTTTGTCAAAATGACTAATATGTACATATGTTTAGTTAGTTTCAAGCTGGTTACCCATGGAGTATAATATATTAGGTCTAATTTTATTTCCAAACTATACTGAGTTATCTAACTTTGGGTCATTTGGCAAGAAGCATGGGTTGCATACTTAGATCACAGTATTCTAAATTGCAAGAAAATCTTGGTAGCCCATCTGCTTATACTAATTTGTATATAGTGTTCTTTTCCAAGAACCCTGATAAGATGGACATAAAATATAATTGTAATTAGAGATGCTGAACTACCAGAAAGTAAATGTGGGTACTTAGTCATCAAGAATACCTGCTGATTCCCAGGTAGAGTTGGTGCTTAACTTACCTGCATGCTGTGCACCTACTATTTGTATTTCCAGAAATACCCATTATTCAAATCACTGGTGGCCAGCCAATTAAAAAAATAACCAATATATCTCACCCGAACAAGGATAATAATATGTCCTAATATGTATGTGACAAAGTTACATACAAAATGAAGTCTGTTGACACTAGGGTCGGTCTCCATATAATGGTCTACTTCACAAAAAAGGTGGAAGTCAAGAGTCAAGACCAGTTTGAGTTTTTGTGTGAAGGCTGACCGTGAGCATGTGGAGTAAAGGCAAGTGTTAGTTGCTCAAGGGAAAAGCACATGGGGCATGGATGTGAGGGTTGATCCTCAGAAAGGACAGGTGAACTATGACCTACAGGCATGAATAGCAAAAAGCACCGACTCAATGTTTTCTTATTAGTATTCGTAAACAAGGGCAGGAATAGTCATTTTTAGAGGTTCAGTGGGCAGTTTGCTGCTCTGAAGAAGTTCATCCGGGATATTGGGGTGCAAGAGTAGAAAAACCAAGTTAAGTTTGGAATCATGGAATTGGAGTAACAGGTAAGAACCTAGTCATATTGGGCCAAGGCAGGGACTTGATGACTAGTAAAAAGCAGTATTAGCATCATACAAGAACCAACTTAGAATATTAAGTTCTTGACCAAAGTGAGCTCCTTGTTCCTCTAGCCTAATACTAGACTTACTGACGAGTCAGTGGAGAGGCCAGGCCTAATTAAGTGTGGAGGGTAGGGAGATGTGGGAGGGCAAGGAGCCACCAAGACCATGACTGACATCAACCATGAGTCTTTGTCTACTTGGAGAAGGTCTTTCTCCCTCTCTCTTCTGCAGTTAACTGAACCCCTGATCTGTATCTGCTCAACCTTGCTTCATGGGCAGCTTCCTATAGCTCAGCTGCTAGTGAAATACCAGTAAATGAATCGAAGTAAGCACACTTTCTTACCTGGGAAAAAAAAATTTGTGTCTATTTTGAAAGATTTGTTTCTGGCAGAGATCTAATATAAATGGGATTGCAGTTGTTTTTCAAGACATTAATATATTTCTCTTAATATAAAAGTGATTAACTTTTCTCCTCAGTAAGTCTGAAACCAAGACAGGAAAGACAACAAGTTCAGTTGGGATTGGGGAAAAAATTAATGACATTTAAAGTCTTTTCAAAAAGCTTCTTTATTGGTATATGAGGTTTATAGCATTATAACTTAATGCAGGTTCCTGTACTAAGTGATCTACGGAATTTATAAAGTTACAATCATGGAGCCAATCAGCTTGGTCTAACTAACTTCTTTCTTTATTCACTTTAGAAATGCTTTAGGTCTTGCAAATAGAATAAAATCCACCTAAATAGTCTTAGAAAAAGGCTGTTTTTCTCTTTTTATGTGTTGCTTACTTCAAAGTTTTTAACAAGTCTAAATATATATGCTTCTTTTAAGGAGCTCGGTGCCCTTTAGAGATATACAACTGAGTTCTCTAACAACACAAGTTAGCCTTCAAGTACTTACCAGGGTGATTGTGTTTTTTTTCAGAATAAACAAATAGCAAAAGTTGTAGTTGATGGAAGTTATAATTTACTAAGTGGTCCCATGTTGGTCTGAAAGAATCATAGCCTCTGAAAGAAACCACCTTCGCGAGAAAGCTTTGGTTTCCTATCTTGTTTTGTTAGTTCTTGAACACTAACTTGGTGTGATATACCACATTCAGGCAGAGGCAGACTCCATTTAATAGACAGAAAAACTGAAGCCCAGATAAATTCGCTCACATTTAGCCTCTGTGCATACACAGAGAGCAAGAAACAGACCACCTCTTATGCCAAGACAAATGATGGCTTTGAAAGACCACCCACACTTACTATGTTATTTTGTTTCTACTATGTGCAGCCAGTTTTGTAGAGTTTATGTATATATATATATATATATATATATATATATATATATATATATATATATATAAATGTTTTTTTTTTTTTAAAAACACCAAGACCCATTAAGCTAGGAAAATATTTTATATTTGAACTACCTAATGCTGGACTAGTTGACCACGAACAGGTTATATAACAGGATGAAAGTGAGACATTTTAGATAGGGGTTTCAATACAAATACCTTGGTGGGTGGTGATGGTGGTGAGGGTTGTTCTGAAACTTTAGAACAAATAAGATTTTCTGGTTTGTTCTACTGCATAAATTATTTTTTAGAAAAAGAAAAGAAAGAAAATTGCCTTCCTCTGCTTTGGTTAGACCTCAGACCACTTAATTCTTCAAAACATTTCTGAGATTTTTCTTATTTTCAACATTCATGTTCAAAATTATTATTTTAGTCTTCCTCATTATATAATTATTCACGCTTCAACTTATTCTTCCTGATCAATTCAAGATCATGGTCTTCTAGACTTAACAGATAACTCTAACAAAGTCTAACATCACTGAATTTCCCCATCCAGCAAATCATAACCTTTCCACCCTCCCCAAATTGACTGTAGACTTCTGTTTTCTTAGGGGAAGCATGAAATATTCTAGAATTTTAACACATACTTTTTTCTTATGTGTTTATTCTAATACCTATATTTGTATTGGTTTAGACATTTTAAGGGTGGCCTATGACCAACTATACACTGGTGCCTGGACATTGTGTGTTCCTAATAAATAATCCATTGACCCAAATATCTCTGATGGCAGTATCACCTGAAAGCAAGAGAAAATACTCCATAATGTGAAAGAAATAAGTGGAGACCACCTTATAAATACCAGACACAGTCACATAAAGGAGAAAGCCCCCTGGAAGGTGCTTTTCCCGCTTGAGAATGGTTTCCTTTCAAAGGACAGGCTCTCAATTCTTAGGGAGAACTGATTCTTGGCCAGAGAAGGGCTGTGGTGATCAAGGAAGTCCCGGTGGTATAATTTTAGCTTTTGCAGAATTTTCCATTGCTTATTTTCAGCACTACTGCTATTTCATCATTTCAATGATTGCTCCCCCAACACTGACTGACGATTTTATTGGATACAGAAGGGGCTGAGTTGGATTATATTTCACTGAACAGCTACACAGTCTGAGTAAAAGCAGTCTTTGGAAATGAAATAATCCCATCTAATTGACTGCAGGGAGAAATAATAAAACCTATTGCTGCGAGGTGGACAATCTTAAGCTAGAATGTAGACTAAATTTTCACCAAATTAAAATCTCTGATGTCTATAGATGATAATTTTCATCAAATGGATTCAAATAACTATGGATTAAACGTTTTGCAGGTTTGGAAGGTATGGCATTTCTTATTATCTTATATTTAACATAAAGGTTAAACTCATTAAATACTTAATAAGCATAAAGTTTCTAGGAGTTAATGAACTGCTGCTCTTTTTCATAATGAATTTATGTCAAAATTGGAGGACCCAGTTTGAGGTTGAAAATGAATTCTTCATTATGTCCTAGCCTGAATAAAGCATCGTTCCATTAGCGTTTCCGTAATAACAAAGCATCTTCATTAGATTTTGTTGTAAACTAGACGTGTGGACGGGCTGTATTTTGAAAAGTGATACAGGCTATTGTATGTCTGAAGAATCTGGAGACTTCTCTCTCATTTGCATTTGATGTATTTCATGACATTTGGTAGCTCTTGCCATATTGTCACTTTCAGAGCTAATAATATAAATGCATATTATTCCAGGAATGTTATGGCACTAACTTTGTTCCATGGAATAACTATATTCTTGTTGCTTCACAAGTTTTGTATGCATGTAGCATTCTTTCCCATCCCCACAAAGTCACCCAAAGAGCCAGTGGCAAAGCAGGCTCTCCTGTAATGCCCAATAAACGGGCGGTGCCACTGCATCAGGCCAGACAGAACCTTAGGCCAGTCTCAAGACTTCACTTTTTTGTCCCGGCTCCTCTGCACCTTCTACTTATTCAACATTCCAGGAAAACTTGCCATTTCCTGGAGCACCTGTCTAGTCTTTTAAGTCCCAACTTTTTCTTTTCACACTCATCTCACCATTCACAAAGTCTCTTTTTAGTAGAAGAGAAATATGGAACAGCAAATGAAATCAAGCACATCCTGTAACAGAAGGATGAGAGACAAGATAGCTGGTGCCAGGAAAATCTGGCAATTGTGACAGGGGCTCAAAATCTGGAATTAAAGGGAAGGACTCAGGAAATCAAGTCCTCAGAAACCAGAATAACGATTGGCACTTCACCACCAGCCAAGAGCTCTGCTAGCTGCTTTGTATGTAGTAGCTCCAATTCTTCCAGGAGTGAATGATGTTTTATTCTATCACTCTACATCTGAAAAAACTGAAGTTCAGTGAGGTTAAATCTCTTGCCCTAGCTCACAGAACTAATCATTGCTGGAGCTAGGAATCTAACGAGGGCAGTCTGATAAAATGCCTACATCCTAAGTACTATGCTTTGCTGTTTCAAGATACCTCTAGAGGGCCCAAGTCTTTTTCATAATAAAGAAGCTAAACATACAGTTCTATTGAAACTACCGTGGGATGTTCTAACAGGGAAGGGTTGATGGCTGAGTGGCTGGTTAGTTCTGAGCTATTCACTGAGGTCATGTGGAGGAATGGGTCTGAGATGGCGTTGTGTTGGCAGGTCTGCCTTAAGTAGTCTCCCAGAACATTGGCAATTGAGGAATTACTTGTTAGGGAGCCAGGCAGTTGATTACACATCATAAATTGGAGTACGGTTATCCAGTTAGGCTATGTAGGTTAGGTTTTGATACCTGGCTCAGGTATGGAGGAAAAAATGTCTCTCTCTTAGGCCATCTTGGGGTAAAAGATGGATTTAGGTACAGGAAAGAACAGAACCTAATTGGTAAGCTTTTGGAGATTCCTATTCTCTATTCTTTCACTTTACTCAACATTGGTCTTTGCAGATAATGTTCATCTGAATACTCCTTGTAGACCAGGTACAGTGGCTCATGCCTGTAGTTCCAACACGTTGGGAGGTCAAAATGGGAAAATTGCTTGAACCCAGGAGTTCAAGATCAGCCTGGCAGCACAGTGAGACCTTGTCTCTACAAGAATAAAAAAGATTAGCCAGGCATGGTGGCATGTACCTGTAGTCCCAGCTACATGGGAGACTAAGGCAGAAGGATTGCCTGGGCTCAGGAGGTCAAGGTTGCGGTGAGCTGTGATTGTACACTCCAGCCTGGGCAACAGAGTGAGACCCTGACTCAAACAAACAAACAAATAAATAAATAAATACTCCTCGTAAGCATGTTCCCTCTTAGGTTGGTAAAGTCATTGCTAATAGAGTACAGATCACTTTCAGTTCACACATGGATCAGTAGGCAACCATCAGCTAATAAAAATGTTTGCATTCTGTGCATGATTTTTAAAAGGTCCATCAGAAAATAAAACTCATATCACACAGGCCTGGAGTGATTAAAATAATTTCATTTGTAAGCAGCAATATTGCATAAAGAACTGCTGTAGGAATGAGTTGCTTATTATTTTGGCTACCAATTCCCTTAAATATAAGAAACTTTTTGCCTTGAAGAGGTTGTGAACTCTTACACAACTTTTCAATTAAAAGACGGAGCAGAGTAAATAAATTTAATTGTTTGAATAAGATTATAAACTCTGCTCTTGCAACAAGAAAAGTGGTTTGACTTACTCTTTGCTGTGCACTTGAAAGTAACTTAGTCCTTTTTTTATTAGTTAGTCTCAAAAATAAATCCCTACAGAGTAGATGAGTACTGTCTCCATTTTATAGATAAACAAACTAAGGATCACAGAGCCGATGACATATGTTGTATCACACGATACTTCCTCACCAGAGCTTGTATTAAAATTCCCAGAAATGCATCCTCAGGCTGTAGAGTATCTTGGTGAGATACTCTACCAGTCACTGGCTTTACGCTTTGTCACCATGTTTTTGGCAAACACACACATCAATTCTGTTTCATTCTTGCCCGGTGTTTTGATCGGGCCTTTTATGAAATGGAATAGATTTTTAACAGAGAGCCATACAACTAGGCATCTGTGTTTCCCTAGGGAGAAGATGACGCCAAGAATGATCTCATGGAATTAAATATAAACCTGCCTCTCGACAGCACTTTATGAACATTAAACAAGCACACGTGTGTATATGCTTACCCACCCCACTGAGGTGGCCCATGCTTTTCTTCTTCATTGAAAGGCATCACACATGCACAGGCAGCGTCAGACTTACCTACCCAAGATGGAATTTTGCAAAAATAACCCATTAAGATAAAATGGCTGCTGCCACCTTTACTCTGCTTGGCAACAATAAAGTTCAGCTATTTAGAAATCAGCTAGAGATGTTAGGCGATTCATGATGTCCGAAGTGGAATAAGTGAAAACAATCAGAAAAGGAGGGTAGGGCTGAGGAATACAGTAAATGTGACATCTCTAAGGTTGTCCTCTGTTTCTCTCCAAAATCTGTAGACAACCCTACTCATAATTTTTACTCCACTGTTGCAATGGTTAAAATTTCATCAAATGATGATTTCTTCGCACCAAGGCTTACTAGTTACAAAGGAGGCTTAGAGGATCATCAGTAATTCATTTAGTAGTGTTACCCCATCGTAATCCACTCCCCAGAAAAGCCAGTCTAGACCTTTCCCAGAGACAGTCTTCTATCCGGTCAATACTCCATAAAACCAGTTTCTCAGACCACGAACCTGGTGGCCATCGTTGATCCCCTATCTGATACATCATGCCGTTCTTTTGATTCTTGTTTTCTCATATCCAAAATACACCCCAACCTGAGAACTTCTCTTAAGTGCTGCTGAAATAACATGGATCTCAGTCACAGTGGTCCCAGGAACTCTTTCATCTCCCTCTGTGCTGCGCCCTCCAGTACATTCTCCATTCAGCAGACAGACTGATGGGGGAAAAGGAAATCAAATCAAGTCAGAGTTTCTTCCCTAAAAGTTCTCCCATGGCAACCAACACTCCTCTCTCCACTGGGTTCCCTCCACATTCTATTCTCCCTTTCACTCTCTGCTTCAGCTGGCCTGCTTTTCTGGGTTGGTTTGTTTCTTATAACTGCTAGGCTCGTTGGCCTCTCAGAGCCGCTGTGCTCAATGTTTCCAGCTTGTAAGAGGCTCCTCCCAGGTCTCAGAGTGGTTGTCCATCACGCAGTCTCGGCTCAAGGCCATCTGCTCTGGAGGCCTCCCTAAGTCTCCGAGCTAGAGCTGACCCTTCCCTGTACGCTCCCAGCCCCCCACCATCACATCACCCTTTCACCATCTGCCCAACTCGGGCCACTGACTGTGTATGTGTTTCTGTGCTGGTCTTTCCTCCCACGGGAGAAGGTGAGCTTGAAGGCAAAACATGTGTTTGAACGATAGCGACCTTGGTTTCTCTAATAACGCCTGGAATATCATAGGTGTTCCCTCAGTAGCGGTCACTGACAATTACCATCACAGTGCTTTCCTCTTAACACCTAGCCATAATCAGCTGCTCAGGGTCATTGAGCTGGCCTGAGGCGGAAGGGAGTCCATTTTAGAGTCCAGAGCTCTTTAGGGAGGAAAGGAAGGGTTAGTGAGATATCATGTTGGGATCCAGACACTGTTTTAGTCTTCTGAGAGAGACATCTGGCATCTGTGAGACGAGATAGAGGGTGTCTTCTATAAATCTTACTTAGTTTGAAATCTGGGCCACATCTGAGTTGAAGATGAAAGATCTGGTTTTGAATCCTGAAATAGATAACTATTTCCTCATCTATAAAGTGGATATAATTATGGTATCTGTCTCATAGGATTGGAAGTATAAAATACTGAACACAGAGGCTAATCTATAGAAAGTGCTCAATTAAAAATATCTCTCCGACACACACACACTACCCCACAAAAACACAGATGATGTTTTTAGAATTCAATTATGTTTGGGGTTAATTGAGCTTAGGACAACAATTTAAAATAACTTCTATTGGGATATAATATACCTAAACAACCAACCCCCATGAAATGCCTTTTGAAATACAGCTTGGTTGCAACTTGAGAATTACTTGGAATGAAAAAGTATTTGTGCTTACATTTTGTTACCAAGATGCTTACACATATACATTTTCCCACAATCCTATTTTTCCAGCCCTCATTCCATTGTTATTGAATAATTGACTTAGAGTGTGTGTTCACTGTACAAATGGGACAAAGGCACATGTGTAATTCATTCTATTTTTCTTAGGAACAAGAAACTAAATATAAATAAGAGTAATTCAATTCCAATGAATAGTAATCACTATGCTTTATAATACAACTGAGACAAAAGGAATACAGACGAACTTGTTACATTCAAATGTATCTGAAAGGCTTATGTGATAGGCAGTGAAGGATCATTACATCCTAATTTATTCTTCTTTCTGTTATGTACTCTGTTCTTCGTTAGCTAAACATTCTTGCTTGTGAGACTTTTTTAATCCTGGAGGTTAATATGTTAAAAAGGATGAATCATACAATAGAGTTTTTGCTCCTTTCAATTTTGTTGACTTCTTAGTGATTTCTTTTAGTTACATGAAAATGTTCAATTCATAGATATTATCAGTAGAACTACTGACTGCGTGAAGAAAACAATTCAAGCCATACAGAGTATTTATAAAAACAAACAAACAAAAAACAGCAAAACAAAACAACAGAAGCTGGTGTTTCCGGAAGCCACAAAACTATTCTGTAAATTTACCCAGAGAGAATGTCTTTATACTGACATACGAATACATGTTGAGAATAAAACAATCTAGGTATAGCATATGATTGATTTAAAATAATTACATGTCTTAACAACATTCATTCTTAGTGCATTTCCTCCCTATTCAAGACATCTGAATGATGTGATTTTTACTTTCTTAACTACCTTCTGCGATCCACCCTGTTGGGATTCTTTATGTGGGATATTTCCCAAAAGATATCAATTTGAATGAACCTGGTAATTGTATTATTGCTAACTATAAAACAATGCTCTTCAAAACACATACTATTTTTGGTTTTATTGCAATTGTGAAATCACATGATTTTACATAGTTTATTTCACAACGAGAGCACAAATATAGTAAAAAAAAAAAGTAAAAATAAACTAAGAAGAGAAAATGATTTGTGAATATAATGTATATTTTTTATGATGTAAAGACATATATACAAACTGGGAGTCAAGTATATTTATCAAATGGGGAAAAAAGCAAACCTACTCTTAATATTTCCCTTGTCTTCTAAGTTTCATCTGGGGACTCTGCTGCACCTTCTAAATTACTTATATTAAAAAATTCTGTCTCCAGAGAATCAACAGGCAGCATTTTTAATTATATGTTTTGCTCTTCGCATACAAATAATTATTTTTTTCTTTATAGGATTTCAGCTTTAGAAAATTTTACAGATAAGATAACCAATAATAATTAATAAAATTATTTAATACAATAGCTTTAATGAAATGTCTTTAAAGTCTGAGGCATAGGACATGATTGGGTACAGGAAATAAAAGCATTTTTACGTTGCATGCCTCCTGGCTTAAATGCAGAACACTGGCATAGATTCATGGTAACTCTCATGAATGCTTTGAGGAGTCACAAATGACTGTGTTTCTGAAATCAGTTCATTAGTTTATCTAATTTATTATGTCCATACAGAAAATGTCTTGCCACAGCAGAAAAAGCAAAACTGTTCTTTCATATTTAACTAGTAATTAATTAGCTAGAATTCAGGTTGTTCACGATTACTATAACAGCAATATAGTTTTAATGTTTGATAAGTCACCCCATCTCCTATTTTGAAGAACGATGCTATTTAAGTGGGTAGGTCCAGCTTATCACAAAGTCTACTGACCCCTTAATAGGAACATAATGAGTGAAGTTAGCATCTGTACCTCTGAAATAAAAACTTAACATCAACATGCCTATTAACAAAATGAGAAAAAAACTAATTAAAGCAAATTAGCCTAATGTGCACATGCTGGATAAGACAGATTACTTCTAAAAATCCGAGAAGATAATGGTACCCATATGGGATATGTTTTTGGCATTTTTCATATAAATTGGACAGTTTTAGAGGATAAATATGGTACAAAAGTCCTTACAGGCAATTATGTCTTTACAATGCTGGTGGCTGACATCATAAAAGTATAATTTTAATTGCTATTAATTGCATTAAGTCTACTCTTATTGAATACTTAATGCCATCTCTGACAGTAGTACTAATTTATATACTTTAATGAAGCTTCATGGTGGAAGTTTGGAATTATAGAGCCATTTAAACTATGTCTTAAATAGTACATTTCATCTGTCAAGAAGTTCTAGATGTAAAGGCACTTCACTGGATATTTTTTCTTTAAAAATAGATTTGCATTTCTCCCATTTTTTGTAAGACAACGTGATGTTGTCAGTATTTGGTAAGATAATTTCTGAAAAATGCTTCTAGTAATATTTACTACGGCATTTAAAACAGTTGCTGCCTTCCCATATGTGGCGTCTGGAAGTATACTTGAGAAAAATAAAATTATTAACTTGCAAAATTTGTTGCCATGATTTCAGACATCCACTCTTTTTCAGAAGAAACTCATTTATAACACATAAAAGGTTAAGAGATACAGAGTAAATAATAAATAGTGTAAAACACGGAGAAGACTTTGAATCAAGCAGCAAGATAAATAGATTTATCAACGTTGCCTCTATCAGTTGGCATCCATAGTAATTCTTCTAGTGCCACTAGTTACCGGAGGTCTCTGCTGTTAGCGTGATTTGCATTATTAAATTATGAGAAATTCATTCATCTCAATCAGTGCTAGTTTCAATATTTGTAAATTAGTAATCTGCCTGGTTGCACTAATGGGAGAATGCATCCATTATTGCTTTTTCAATTTGTTTTCATATTCGGTTACTAAAAACATGCTGTTTGAAATGGTAAAGACACCATACAGGAGATAAATTGAGTGCAAGAGAAATCTTTGCCCTCAGATACTGAGACTTTTGGTAAATTCTAGCCTGTTATTTCTGCTCAAAAAGGCATGCTTAATAAAGTGAACAAGCACAAATGTCAGGTAAAATATGCCATGTACTTTTATATGCCCTATCGATTTTTCCTATAATTAAAGTGATGAACACACACTGTTTGGTAATGATGAAGCTAGATCTCCATTTGAGAATTTTTTAAAGGTTTAGCAGTCAGTTTCAGCCTGTTGCCTTTTGGTAAAATATCTTTGCTCAGATTTCCCCAGGGACACCTAAGTAAAAAGGCAGGATTGTGAGGGGTAAATCTAAGGATTTTTAGAAGTCTGCAAAAGTTTCAATTTCCTCAGGTTCAGCTTCCATTGCCTATGAAAATAAGGATTGGGTTAAAGTCTCTGGAAATGGTCCTCTGTCTTTCCACTACAGTATCATGGCTGGCTACAGAAGTAACCCCTTCAATGCTGCATGGCCCAGTTTCATCCTCAGCCTAACTTGGAAGGCTATTTTAGATTTCAATCTCTTTATTCACTCTTTCATGCTGAGAATGTCAACCAATTAGTGCTACTTTAGGTAATGCTTTTCATGAGACTGACATTGGTCCATAAGGAATTAGACTGAGACCACCAACCCATTTCACATGGGCCAATGAGTAGCCATTGGACGGTGACAACTTTTGATCACAACCTGCGTTGGGGTTCAAACCAATTACTTAACAGCGACAGGTTCCATACCACGCGATTAAGCCTGTGTGTCATTCAGGGACCCAGATTAATTAAAACAACAACTAGGCGGAAACCTTTTACATAACTTATTTCCACTACTCTGCCCACCATGATCACTGAAATGGAAAAGGCAAGCTTGTGTGAATCCATATTGAAGCTCAGAGCTAAGACTGGCTTCATCAATTTTTGCTCCTGTCTGCTAGAAGAAGAAAAGGGCCAGGCTAAACTGAAAGACAGGATAGAAAGTATCTTCTCATTTTTTTTTTAATTAATGAGAAGTTGAGTTTTAGGGGAACATTTTTTCTTGTCGAACAGTTCATTTAATTTGTATGTGCTTTTGCTTTAAAATTTTGTTCTATTATGAAAGTAATTACACTTAATGCTGCATTTTTGGAAGACACAGAGAAGCCTCCCCACTTATAATCCCATCACAGAGATAACAAATTACTGTTAACAGTGTGCTGACTCTCCTTCTAGTTGATTTTATTCATATATGCTTTTACTGCATGGAATCATCCACGGGATACTGCTTTGCTATCTGCTTGTGTGCCTTAGTAAATACGTTGTGAATCTATCTCCCAACAATAATGCTATTCGATGACACAAGTATTTTGCTGTTTTAATTTTTCCTTTCTAATTGTCTGCTTGGCTCTCTAAGGTAAGGAGTATCATGGCGTAATATTAGTTTTTATTGGTTATTATGAGTTTGTAGTTGTCAGACCCCTTTAGTTGTTGTAAACATCAGTGAGTGGGCTGTTGGTGGTGGGTTACTATTAGCAGCAGCAATCTATTGATAAAAGCTCCTTGCATGCTGCTGATACAAGAGTATAGTTATGACATTCACCCAAAGGGAAAAACCAGTTAAGTGGGATTTTACACACAATTCTCCCCTGTGGCTTTAGAGTGGCTCCACACCACTCCTGTAGAATCAGGCACCTGGACATTAGGAGGATAGTTTTTTCCAGGCTGAAAGTCATCTGGCTCTGGTTTCTGTAAATCTAATGTCTGTAGTGTGGTATTTTTTCTGCTAGGTCTGACTGAGGACACTGGATTGCTATTCAAGGTTAAAAAAATAATAACTTTAGAGAGGGCAACTCAGAAAGAGGTACAAACAATAAGAACTGTGTATTAAACTGTATGCATGGTCACTCTGAGCTCACTTACTTCAGAAAAATAGACATTTCCAGTGACATTTTTCTTGTTTTGTTTGTTCTGTTGGTGCATTTCCAAGAATGCTTACATTTCTTCATTAATTATAATGTGTGATTAGGCTAGATGAAACCTAAACAGCATACTTTAAAAGTTTCTTTAATAGAATATCTGCTTTTTTTTTTTTTTTTTGAGTTGGAGTCTCACTCTGTCACCCAGGCTGGAGTGCAGTGGCTGCTCCTGGCCACCACAGCCTCGACCTGCTGGACTCCGGCGATCCTTCCGCCTCAGCCTTCCAAGAAGCTGGAACTACAGGCGCACGCTACCACGCCCGGTTAATTTTTTTATTTTATTGTAGAGATGAGGCTTCGCCAAGTTGCCCAGGCGGGTCTTGAACCCGCGGGCTCAGGCAATCCACTCACCTCAGCCTCCCAAAGGCATGGGATTACAGGCTGAGCCACCGAACCTGGCTAGAATATCTGCTTTTACAGATGAAATATGTGTGAGCTTAAAAGAACCTTCCTTTTTGTAGGTGTTTAGCATTATATATTACATAATAAATAAGATATTTGCATGTGTAATAAGCAGAGGTTAGCCCTGATTCAACTTTGAGAATATTGATAATTTGGTAAAAGATCATTTATATGTGTGTAATAACTCAGAACTACTCCTACAAAAGCATCAGTCTAGTTTTTAGCAAGTGCATCACTCGATCTGAAACTAGTAATACTACATTTTTTGTAAGAGTATTTATCTGTGGATCACATTATATCTAATCATGGTATATCTAATTAAGCCCTACCTACTCATCAACTATTCTAGTCACATATCTGTTGATTTTTCAGATGTAAGGACCATAAAAGAGGTCTTGGTGGGATGGATCTATTCATTCAGAACATTCTGGTTGGTTAATACCAACAGCTGCATGCAAGTAGACTGGATGATTGTCAGTGACTAAAAAAGCCAACATAAACTGACTGATGATGATGTTAGGTCTATCAGTTTATGTGCATAGACAGGGCAGTTTGGCTTAACATTCGTCTTTTGACATCAACAAACTTAGTTAAGAATAATGAAAAAAGAAAACTGATTAAACAGAGATGTTATAAGTAGAGTGGGATGTTGGAATCATCCTTCTGACAATTTCTAGTGTAAGTAATTTTATGCTAAAGAAAATTTCTAAAGATTTTTTGAGCAGCTTGTAAATCAGTGTTTGAGATACTTTATCCTTCTTGCTACCTCACTACTTATCCCTAGGTTGAGAGATAAGTCTTTTTGGCAGCAGTGGAAGCCAACTCTCCTTCAAATGTAACTTCTATGACAATACTGTCTCCACCCTGCTTCCGGCCCTCTTTGTGTCTCAGGACACAGTGTTGCTCCTTGTTTCTCCAGCGTCTGTCTCTGTGGGTTTCTGGACAGTTGCTCCTTCCTGGAAATTGTCCTCTGTGCAGGGCCTGCACCCACCTCCTGCTCCCCTAGTCTACTTCATTCTGGCCTCCTTGAGGACTCCCTGGACATGTTTTATTCAAGTCAATATAGTGACTAGAATACAACTGGCCCTATCAACGCTTATTAAATGAATGAACATGGTCTTTGAAGATCATATGATCAGTGTCTAGTGCAATAGAATTAAAAATCTTATAAAAGAGGGTAAGGCAAAGATGTCTTTACTACTAAAGAGAGGCCCCGGTGAGCAGGGAGCATCCTCAAATGAGAAGAATCTTGAAGTGCAAGATACAGTGTACTGATATATTCCTGGCAAGGAGAAGTATCTCTGGTACTTCCATTCAGGACTGCTAACCTTGTCCTAAGTTCTTCAAGGGTGGGCACTGTGAAAAATAAGAACTAGCTCCCTTTTGGGAATCTGATAAACAATCATACCCATGGCAATAAGAGCAAAGTTATGTGACCTTGGGCAAATTACTTAACATGTCCGTATTTCAATTCCTGCATTTATAAACTGGAATTAATTACAGCACCACTTTGGAGGAAGATGGAGAGATCTAAGTGCATAATTTCACATAAGAAATTTTGAATATTACCTGGTATGTCGTCTGCATTCAGTTGATGTTAAAAATATTATAAGTCTATCGTTGTCATTTTCCACAAGAGAAGTGGTGGCAACAGAAATAATAGTGCTGTTCCTGGCTTTGGTGGTCCCCAGTTGGCTTTTGCAGATCGTATGAGGCAAGGGCAGAGAGCGTGGAAGGAGTGGCTGCTGAATTAAAGTTCCAAATGGGTGAATAACCACAACTCGGCGGAGGACTTGTGAAAGTGACAGGTAAGATGTTGCTAAGAGAGGATGATGATTAAAAGTGGAAGGATTTAAGATGATAGATTATACTATGTGGAGAGAACTAGGCTATGATAATGATGGCACAGCAGGAAATCTGATACGGGCAAAAGAAAATAAAGTGAAAGGAATTAGAGAACATTAGGAAGTTCAAGAAGTAAAAAGATATGACGGTGAAGGATGGCGTTTGATGAAATGAGATAGGGAGGTTGCAGAGACACCAGGGCACGAGGACACGAGGCAAGGGAGAGATCCTATTTCTTCTGGAAATTGGGCTGGGAGTTCTAATTTCTTTCGACTCTCAGTTTTAAAAAATCCATTTCCTTGTTCAACCCCCTACCCCATTTAATTACGAACCTGCCCACGTTTCCAGGTCTCCCTTGCCCGTTTGTCTTCCCTCCAGCTCAGCATTCGCCACCGCTCGCCAACCATGTCGTCTCTGTTCCTTCCACATCTGTCTGCCGATGCTCTACCCCGTGAGCTCCACGGCCTCCTTCTGTCTTCATTACGTTTTCTTGAATATTGTCAGTCATCCAGAGAGAAACGATATTTCTTTCGCTCAGCCCTGTTAAGCTAGAGGGAACTCGAAATGTGTACTTCAGCTATGACATTTTCCTGATGCTGTTGTTTGACAGAAATTTAGAAAAATAACGAAAGCAAAAGGTGATTCTGCTGAAGCTCTGTATTTTCAATGGCAAGCTGAAGGACAGCGTGGATGCTTATGTAGAGAGGGGGTTTCTAGTTATTCAGATTTCGGTTGTAACCTGTGGCCAAACGGATCCAGTGAATAATGGTCAAGGCTGTGTAAAAGGATTGTCAACCGGAGAAACTGGGAAGCACAATTCCTTTGAATCTGTATCAAACTGAGAAAAAGATTGTTTAGCGCTACAGTCAGGTGTAGTGTGGGATGAAGAGGGGAAACAGCCTTTTATCCTTCTCTCAGGGGCTCCGTTGGTTTTTCTTCTTATCGGATTCCCTTACACAATTGCAAAGGAGGCTTTGTTCACATTTCCTGATTGCCAGGGGCTTGGTATGTTGGAAAGAGCAGGACATTTGGAGTCAGACCACCTAGATTCAAATTCTGGCTTTGCCACTTACTAACTCCATGACCTCGGTAAGAGCATGGACCGGAAAGCGACCAGAAGAGGAGACTGAGCTCAGGGATAAAACAGAGAACACTAGAAGGGAGCCAGGTTCAGGTCAGAATTTGATGAGTTTTGTTTTGGGATGGGTTGGCTTTGAAATTCTGTTGAGACTTCAAGAAAGATACAATATAATTGGAAATGTGGATTTAAGAGTCATGAGAATTGTAGGAGGTTCGGAAGAAAATAGAATATACCTATTTGCTCATTGCTCCATAACTGCTGTTCATATTTTGAGGAATTTCTTTATGGCATTAAATTTTTTTTTTTTTTTTAGCAAATACTATGCAAATAAACACTTTCCTGTGTCACTATCATAGTTTAATAGCTGCATATGTTCACTCTTAATCCTGTGGGGGTTTTGTAGCTCTAGGTATGTTCCCAAAGAAAGCATACTAAGGGAGAAGAGAATTAAAACAAGAGCTTAAACATCTACACAGAGATTATTGGAGAAATGAGAGCGGGCTGAAAATGAGGTTGAGGACCAGACATGCTAGAAGCAAGATGGAAACAAACATCTTACGACATTCTAGGTTGGAGCAAGAGGACTGGCCGTGGGGACTGATGCCAAGGAGACTCCCATCAGATTTGGAGATGAAGATGTTATTGCCTCGAGAAAGCACACCTTTGGGGTCTGGAACAAAAGAGCGCCTAAAAATATCGGCGGTAGCAGAACAGAGCTGGAATCCTCGGAAAAGACCAAACTTGCTGCAGAAATGGGAAAGAGAGGAGGCAAAATAGAGGAAAATGAAGGGTAGAATGGCATCGAGGTCATACACAGAAAAGTGGGCTCTGAAAGCAGTGGAAACATTGGCTCTTTCAGAGAAATAGGAAGAAGGAAGACTGAGTTGAAATGAATATTTTGAAGTACAGAAGAGGAAAGGTGAGGGAAATCTCCTGGTTTCACCTGGTCAGTGCTAATAGGAAATGGAAGTAATAGGCTGGAGTGATGGCAGAAATGGAAAAGCAGGACTGAAAAGCGCTTCAGGTAGTTAATAGACATTGAAACCAATAGCCATTCAGTCAATCAGAGTCCTAACAGATATTGTAAATATGTAATCTATCCGATTGGTGCATTTTGACTTTGCCTACTGGGTCTTGTCAAGTATTTGAACAGAGCCAGAGCTATTGGCTTATTTCTGGATTGGGGAATGTAAAAAAATGCATAAAAGAGGGAGAAAAGGGTGGAGAAGTAGGTGAAGAAAGAGCAAAAGTGACCTTAAGTAGAAAAGCCATGGGAAAAGTGTTTAATTATAGGCTGCAGTTGCTTTAAAAACAACCAGTAAACCATGCACAAAAGTTGTAAAATAGATAAATGATGGAGTGTTATGCATTATATAAGAATTGTTTATGTTAGGAAAAAAACCCACGGTTGATTTCTTTGCATTGCTCATTGTTTATTTAAAATACAATTTGCCTGACAAAAATTCAATTTGCAAACATTTTTCTGGGACCCATCTATTATCCAAAGTGAGAGGTACCCACATTGTTCTACTTATGCAGAAATTAAAGCATGAGTCAGTAGTGCACGGATTTAGGACTTAGTATACCATCAGTGTCTTTGCTGGCCCTGCTGATGTGGTTTTCGGTGAGACTTTTAAACTCTGATCCATCCCCCTCATTCATAAAACGAAGAGAATAATCTCTGCCTATTTCAGAGATGAGGATTATTTTACCTAGTGATGATTAATGACCTGATATCAGTAAAGCAGTTTCAGCTTTTTGCAGATAAAAAGTATGTGTCCTGAGATTCCCATGTTAGTCTATTGTTTTTTCCCCATGGGAAGCTTAGCTGATTTGCTCTAATAAAAGCCTGAGTTGCTTCCAGGGGGCCTGTGATGTTTGGGGGAGCATGGAATTTTAAAATGTGTTTGATTTTTTAAAAAGAAATATTACCATGTAAAATTATTCAATCATGTAAATTCTTTTCCTATCACGAAAATTTTTAAAGCAGCAAAGCCCGTACTTTATGCATTAAGACATTACTACCCTTCTGAAAGAAACTACAATGGAGGTGAACAGCCAGGACACATGAGCGAATGAGCATTTCTCTTTTCTCTGTCCTGAAAGATTATATCTGATGTCTTCCCATTAGCAGCAGTCACTATTGGCCCGTGCAGCAATTGTACAGTGATCATTCTTTCCCAGTAAAATCCTATTTCTCTGTTCTCTGGTTTAAAAGACTTCTCCCTAAATCTCTAGTGAATTATTTTTATTTTCATATAGCAGTGTACACATTAGTAGTCAAATGTATTCCTTTCAAAGGCGCGCTCACACACACACACACACACACACACACACACACACACACACACACGTATCTTTTTAGACAAAAAGCGAGTCATAAAAAGCTGATGAGATTTTGGCATTTCTTTTAAAATTTATGCCTGAGTACATTAATGTCACAGTAATCCCAAATATTATTATTCCATAATTTACTAGAGATTACTTTGCTTTAGGACATGCTACCTGCCTCTTTTGGCTTTTTGGCAAATAATATATGGTTTATAATCCTTTGCAAAAGGCTTTTTCAAACACACAATGAAATGAAACATATATATACTCACCTAATGTGAGTAAATAAAGCTGAATGCATGAGTCAAAGCAGGCTAGAATACCTCACAAGAATTCTAGAGAGGAAAAGGGAAGCTATGTTTTCTTTCTTCCTGCAATTAAAAAAATCCATAAAATGGAAAATATTATCAGTTTTGCACTTACTTATTTTATAGAACTGTTATAGGCACACATCTTCTATAAGTTGCTTTGGGTTTCATGGTTAAAAGAACATGCAGATACAATACATGCTCCAAAAATTTTGGTGTATTCACTTATTTACTTGTGTTTCTGTGAAATACAACATGTTAGCAATAGAATGAGTCAAAGGGAGAGAATGGTGGCCCAAGGGCTGCCAAGAATGAAGTGGTGCTGCGTAACTATTCTGAGATCAGAGGAAAATGCAAAGAACCGATGAGGATTAGAGAGACTCCAGGAAGCTTTAGGAGACCCGTGGACAAAGAGAAGACACAGAGAGAGAGAAGAGGGGGTGGGAGGAATGAGTGCAGCAATGAGGAGCATTATTCCATCACCAAAAAGGCAGAATCACACTTAAAATATATGTCAGAATTGATACTCCTGTAGACTAGGATCATCAGAGGGAGAAAATTATTTCTCTTTTCAAAGAGTAGAGATCAAAGGGGCCTCTTATCACATGTTTTTAAAACACTTCCTTTTTATTGCACAGACACAGAGTACAAAGATTTGGGATTTTTTTTAGAAGACTTTATTATATTAAAACTGAATCCATCTATGTCTTATATTTCTGTATAATATTTTTTTCAAGTAGATATAAAAAATAAACATTAATTTATCTGAAAAAAATCAGTCCCAGTGCATATAGACTAATAAACGGAAACAGGATATTACATAAGATATATAGTTAATAAATAAGAGTAAATCATCGAAAAAAATCATTATAAGTTCTGCTTCTTGAAAAGGTAGAATTAACTTTGGTGTATTAATAAGGAACCATAAGACTTAGCCACTGGAGTTTCTAAACAAATGAATAAAATATTAATAAAAATGATCACACATTTCTGTTGCTGAGACAGAAGATGTTGATTGCAAATACAGTCACTTGAGATGTATAAGCAATTATATACTAAGCCTAGGATTTCAGTCATCCTGGGAAAGGGGATCATTATCTTACAGTTAAAAGCTATCTCAGAAGTGTATCCCATAATGCCTGGAAGTCTATGTGTACTTGTTTGTTTGCTGGTATCTCTTCTCTTAGGTCACAACATTTTTCATGTGAGAGCTCCCTCTCTACAACATACTGTCCATGGTGCTGGGCATATAACATGTAGAAGGAGCTTTTTAAAAAAATTAATATCTATGCAGATGTTTCTGTTGACACTTGAGCAGTCCTGCACATGCGTACTGCTGCACTTTGGCTGGGAATAACTTGGCATTGATTCATGTGTGAATGTCTTCCCATTCTTCTATTCTTTATTAAACAGCAATGCGTCAAGGAATTCTGGCACACTGAGAGGTAAAATACAAACATTTGCACAAATCTCCAGAATGACCTCTTCCAGAGAGGAAATAAAGATTGTTCCCAAATCTACTAGTTTCTCGGTATCCCCTCCACCCTGTAAACTCCAAACCTTCAGGTAACAAAGGCAAAATTAAAATAAAGTAGTTTCCTTTGGCACATCAAAGAATCTAAGCTTACTTCTTGCAACATCTTTTCTTTCTAGCACTATAAAAACAGATTACTGAAGGAAAATGTGGCAGTTGGTGCATATTTTTTTAAATGAAAGAAATTGTTCCCCAGAACTTTTCAATAAGAGAAAGCATGTGACCTCCTTTCTGTGAGACCCACAGTACAGTAAACAATTGAATCCATATTCAGCCAGATGCTTCCAGTGTGTAAATTACTCCCTGGGTAAATGTTAGGCACTTTTGGAGCCGCATTAACTCTTTCAGGCTTCGAGTATGCAATTTAGTAAATTACTGCTGCCTGTACTTAATGGTGCTCCAGGGACCGAAAAAGATTAATGTAGCTCCAGAAGTGCCTAAGTTACTCTCAGGGAGAGCATCTGACTGAATGGAAGTAGCTTGTGTCTAATCATTCTTTGTAAAAGGAGGTATTCTTTAAAATTCTTTAAAATAAAGTCACCTTCATTTTCAATATTGTGCATCCCCCTCCCAAAAGCATATACTCTAAGAATCTGAAATTTTTTCTTTTTTCTATTGGAGACAAGGTTTAGTTTTGAAAGGGCTTGCACTGACCCCTTTCCCTGCAAAAAAATCGTGATAGCTGTTCTTGTTCAACGTGGTCTTTTTGTCATTTTGGCTCAGTTGATTTCATTCTGCTTAATCGCGTCTCTGAAATTCTCTCCTCTGAAATCATCCCTTACTGCTTTTCCTATTACTTCTCTGATAGCCACTGTCTTCCTTTCATATTGTTTTCTGTTCTACTCCCACTGATATTTATTATGGACGCCAGCTTGGCTCCCTCCTGGTCTCCATACTCACGGGGCTTTATTGATCTTTCCCAGGTTCAAGGTCTTATGTGGGTGTGATCCGCCCCTCCAGGCAAACATCCCTTCCTCTCTTCATACCGCCTCAAATTAGATTTCATGGGATATCTTAAATTGGGTGTCGCATCTCCAGTTCAGTACCTAATGAAAACACATGGATCAACTCATCTCATCTTATCCTCTCCAGCCACAGGGTATGTGGAGTAGTAACCACCCTTTTAATAATACTAAACTTGTACTCTCCCCCTAAAATCTCCCCTTGTTATCATCCCTTGTGACTTTTTCCATTTCTCTTTACTCAGTGTCACTTTGGACTCTTTTCCACTCCATTTTCCTGCCTAATGGTACATTCTCATTTTACCTCTGTTTTACCTTCGAAGTCCAAACCTCCTCCAACTCTTACCTGACTACATGGAAGCGATGTAATATTTTCTCTTCCTTGTCTATTTTGATGAAAACTTGTTTCCCTACACAGAATTTTTTTTCCGAGTTGGAGTCTCACTCTGTCGCCCAGGCTGGAGTGCATGGCATGCTCATGGCCACCCTAGCATCGACCTGCTCGGCTCTAGCAATCCTTCCACCTCAGCCTTCCAAGTAGCTGGAATTACAGGCATGTACTACCACACCCGGCTAATATTTTATTTATTGTAGAGACGAGGGCTCTCCAAATCACCTGGGCTGGTCTTGAACCCGCGGGATCAGGCAATCCACTCACCTTGGCCTCCCAAAGTGCTAGGATTATAGGCTGAGCCACCGAGCCCGGCCTACACAGAATTTCTTAAAACCCTAGACAATATTCATGTCATCTGTTTGTAATATCTTGTCTTTAACACTTCTATGTTTTGATATCAATAGATGCGAATATTTATATTGACATGCAAAATTTTGAAGTGTAGAGATTATACCTGTTACATTTTATTAGTAGCAATTCTTAGGTTCGCAAGTCCTCCTCTGAGTCTACCACTATTGGAGGTGTCCCAAAGTAAATAGGAGAATCAAAATGTGTGTAGACCATCAAAACTAGTAAAATCCATAAATTAATTAGTGAATCTAATGAGGAAATTGGAAGTAAATTGTAGGTAGAGACTTTGAGGAATACAGAAAAGTTTACCAACTCCCGTAATAAAAGAATACTTCAGCCGGGCTCGGTGGCCCAGCCTGTAATCCCGCGCCCTTGGGAGGCCGAGGTGAGTGGACTGCCTGAGCCCGCGGGGTTCGAGACCTGCCTGGGCAATTTGGCGAGACCTCATCTCTACAATAAATAAAAAATGAGCCGGGCGTGGTAGCACGCGCCTGTAGTTCCAGCTCCTTGGAAGGCTGAGGCGGAAGGATTGCCAGAGCCCAGCAGGTCAAGGCTGTGGTGGCCGGGAGCGGCCACTGCACTCCAGTCTGGGTGATAGAGTGAGACTCCAACTCAAAAAACAACAACAACAAAAAAAAACCAAGAATACTTCATGGAAGGATCTGGAACTCGATGAGTGAGATTTGGACAGGCAGAGGAGAGGAAAGAGAATTTGGGAACTGTATGCAGAAGAAAGACAGAATGGTGACAATGAATATGGCATGCCCAGGGGCATTGGCACATGGCCCCTTCTTGCAACGATAGTATAAGACAAGCTCAGGTTTTCACCAGTTTTGACCTTGTGGCTCTATGTTTCTTGAAACACCATCTAACACTTAGTCCAATAGATTTCTCTTGCATATACTTAATTCATTAGAGTAAAAACAATTTTGAAAGGAAAAAAATTGGTTTTAGAATTTTGCAAAAATGAGAAGCAATGCCAAATGCCAGTAAAGGAACTACCAGACCTCATTCCATGCAAACGTTTTCATTTATATGCTAATTGTTATTAAATTACTAATGAATATTTTGGATTTCAAAACTAGAGATTAGATATACCTGAAAAGAGTTGTGATTTTTAAGATCACAAGACAATGTGAGTAAATTTATTTGGTCCACCATTTCCATCTGATAAGCATTCCAACTGGGATGATGGTTCCTCTAAGTATTAGGTCGAACATACACAATTGCTGCAATGTAAGCATTTTTATCTCCCCCCCAAAGTAATTTCACATAGTTCAACTTGGACATTTTGATGAAACATATTTGGCTATGAAATTTATTTTATATATGTAATTTTGTGCTAGCCCTGGCCTGGGGTCTCCTTACAGACCACAATTTCCCAGGTGGTATAGGACCCTGGAGGAACAAGTCTACAGCGTGGGACGGATGAATTTTCTGGAAGATGATCACAGTACTCAGGAGGTACGTGAACTCAGGAGGAAGAGGAGACTGTGCTTGAGAGATAAATTCACACACACATACACACACACACACACACACACACACACACACACACACACACACATACAGACACACCAAGTTATCCTGAGAGATAAAAATATTACTTCTGACATTGGGGAATTAATACTACCTCTCTTGCTATTTTAAAATGTAAGATCTGGCTCTTTAAGCCAAAGAAGTTGCCACTTTTGAAGTAAAATTGGTAAGATAGAGCTGCGACCCGCAGGATAAATCGTTTCTAGGTTCTGTTTGCGGTCAAGGCAATGTCTTCAAAAAGAGGCTTTCAACCTGCCTGACTTTCTAGGTCCAGTGTGTAAGACAGGTTGTAAATAATGAATCTACTATTCCCATAGAACCTTGGACATTACTATAGTATACTCACCACTTGGCCTGGGTCAAAAGTTAAAGAGAGAGAGAGAGAGAGAGAGAGAGAGAGAGAGAGAGAGAGAGAGAGAGAGAAACCTCTGGTTGGAATTCTGGGTTTATCATGTCTAGCAGTGTGATATTGAGAAAATAGTTTGCCTTCTCTGAATCTCAGTCTCTATAGATTATAGGGCTGGCTGAGTAAGATGAGAGTCTTGACTGGGTGCAGTGGCTCACACCTGTAATCCCAGCATGTTGGGAGGCCAAGGCAGGAGAATTGCTTCAGCCTAGTAGTTCAAGACCAGCCTAGGCAATACAGAGACCTGGTCTCTACAAAATTTTAAAAAATTAGACAGACGTGGTAGCATGTGCCTGTAGCCCAAGTTACTCAGGAACCTGAGGCAGAAGGATCACCTGAGCCCCAGGAGATCAAGGCTGTGGTGTACCATGATCGTGCCACTGCACTCCAGCTTGGGTGACAGAATGAGATCCTGACGCAAACAAAACAAAAAACTAAAAGGATGAGGGTGTGACAGTGTTTACACACTGAACATTGTTCAGAGGGCTGTGTTAATGCTAAGTGTCATTATTCAGCCAAAAGCTTGACAAGTAATGCGGGTCCCCATGAAAGCCAAGTTGCAGGGTCCCTATGCACAAGCGAGCCGGTGGCTAGACTCGGAGTTTTACCTCTTTTCTGAGATTTTTCACTTTATATTTACTTTGCTTTTCCCTCCCTATGAGGTATTTTATTTCAGCCATAATTTTTTTCTACTTTAGAAAGCCAATAAGAATTAATCAATCAATAATTGCATTGATGGGAGAAAAACTAATAAAACTAGAATCATAACAGGACTTGAACTTAATAACTTTGAAATATAAAGGGGAGGCTTTATCCATGGGAATTTACAGATATTATTTGGCCACCAGACGGCTTCCATATTTCTTCATTACTGCAATACAAACATAAGAAATACGGAGAAAAAACTCTATATAAGTGCGATAAATTCTGAGCTGAATTCCCTAGTCCATACCATGGTAGTCATTCAAAGACTTTTTTTTATTTATAAAATCAGGCTTAATTTAGCGTATATTTTGCTTCTTCAACAAAAAAATGTGAAATTGCTATGGTTAGGAAAAAACAAATATTTGGACTATTTCTCCTTTTACAGAAAAACATCTTTTTTTTTAACTTAATAAAGTAATTCATAGATTCTTACAAAGTCTCCCAGCTCCCAAATATTAAATTTTGTAACCCTTTACCCACTGTGGCCCTTCTCAAAAGTCTTCTTAAAGTCTTCAAAGCAGAGAGATCACGGTTTCCATTTCCTTGGTCTATTTCTTTCTTTTATTTCATGCTTTCCTATGTTTCAGATAGTGAGGTGTCCTTTTGCTGTTTTAGTCCCACCCGAACCTTCCCCATAGACTTCATGTTCTTTCTCCCCTCTTGAAAAGAAAAATCAGTTAGGAAATACCCTTTCCCTCCTTGAGAAAACCCACCAATATCCATCCTTCGCCGGACTCGGTGGCTCAGCCTGTAATCCCACGCCTTTGGGAGGCTGAAGTGAGTGGATTGCCTGAGCCCGCAGGTTCGAGACCCACCTGGGCAGGCAAGACCTCATCTCTACAATAAAGTCAAAAAAAATTAGCCGGGCGTGGTAACACGCGCCTGTAATTCCGGCTCCTCGGAAGGCTGAGGCGGAAGGATCACCGGAGCCCAGCAGGTCGAGGCTGCGGTGGCCGGGAGCCGCCACTGCACTCCAGTCTGGGTGACAGAGAGAGACTCCAACTCAAAAAAAACCAACCAACAAACAACAATATCCATCCTTCACTTAGGGTCTGCCATTCATATCCTACTTCTGCCAGTAGCCAGGTAAAAGGACTTTGGCAAGTCAGTGGGCATCTCTGAGCCTAAGTTCTCCTCATGGAGAAAACAATTCAAACAGCTTATGCCACAGGCCCCCTTCTTGTCCTAAGATTTACACTTATGTTTTCATTGGCTTAATTTCCTCTTTGAGCTACTCTAAGATGATTCCCGCTGGCCACTTCCACTTTCCATGATTATTCTCCCAGCCTTCATCTTCTGCATTCTAGGCGTGCAGATCTTTTTTAAAACAACTTTATTCTTTTTGCTTTATTGCAACTTTACTTGGAATGACTTGGCCTCTTCATAATCAACATGAAAGGCCTCTTCCTCACAGTCACTCTCCTTGACTTTCCTATTGTCTTTGATACTGATTGTTCTGAGTTTCAATCCTCTTCAACCAAGGGCTTGTGAACAGTATCCTGTTCTTATTCCCTCTGATTACTTTTTTCACCACAGACTTTAAACAGATTTCACGGTCACTTTGCCCCTGATGCGAAGGAGTCACAAGAAAGGGATGAGTTCCAGGTAAGACAGGAGAGAAGCAAAGTCCTTTATCTTCTCACTTCCCCCCAGAAAACCCACACCAAGGGCTTTGTTTCTGAAAAAGAGACCCTCCTCAGATGGGTCTGCCCCACCTTAGACACAGGTGCCTTGGGCTTTCTTGCGACTTTCTCCTTTATTGCTTTCACGTCTACATGACAACTTATCCTTTCAAAACTTCATTTCTTATTTAGTAAAATATCTTTAATGCAGCTTTCAGAACTGTCTCTCCATTTTTCCAAATGATCAATTCCCCTAATTAGATTGATTAATCTATGCTAATACTTAGGAAAGAATCACATTCACTGTGATACCATAGAAACAGGGTGGGCTTCGGAAGAAGAAACTCCTAGGTTCAAATCCTAACCCTGCTTCTTAGAAGCTATATGACTGTTAGGTAACAGGCAATAATATAGTATTTGCTGTGTGCTATGCTCTGTTCAAAGAACTTGAAAATGTTTTTTTAAATAAAAAAGAAAAAACAAAAACAAAAAACAATGAGGGAAGCAGTACAGTTTGATGAAAGGAGTCACTGAAATGGGAAAGTGAGAACCTGGATTCATGTCCCAGCAAGGCCCAAACTACACAACAGTCAGAAGATCATTTAGGAACTCTAGGCCCTAACTTTATTATTGATTTTTTTGAGTTGGAGTCTCACTCTGTCGCCTAGACAGGTGTGCAGTGGCACACTTGCAGCCACCACAGCCTCGACCAACTCAGCCTTCCAAGTAGCTGGAACTACAGGTGCGTACCGCCATACCTGGCTAATTTTTTGATTCGTTATACAGATGACATCTCTCCATATTGCCCAGACTGGTCTTGAACCCCCAGGCACAGGCAATTCTTTCACCGCTGCCTCTCAAAGTTGCTGGGATTACAGACATGAGCCACCACACTCGGCTCTAGGCCCTAACTTTAAAGAACAGGCCTTAAACTCTATGATTCCTAGGTCCTCTTCCAGCTCTAAAGTAAAGATGCCAAAAAAAATAAATATGCTATTGGTGTCATCAACTGGCATGCAAATCCCTGACTGCCACAGGAAGAGAGACTTTATTGACAAACCTCAAAACCTAACACCTGGAATTATGTTCAGCTCTGTCCCAGACAATGTATACCTCTTTGTTATATAAATAGATTATTTTTCTTTAAAAGGAAAAACAAAAACAAACACTCTTTTTTTATTTAGAGTTTTAAATTTACCGAATCCTTATAACAATCCTAGAAGGTAGGTACTATTGCATTTAACCGTTGAGGAAACTGAGGAGATGAGAAGCAAAGCATGTTACCCACGATTTCAGAGCTAGTGAAGAAGCAGAATGTGGAGCCAGACGGTCCAGCTCATGCCCGTGAGCACAATGCCATGCTGCCTCTCAGCATGCCTTTCTTTCAGCTTGGGCAGCCTCATCTGGACTAATGGTATAACTTGTTCTTTGTGATGTTGTTGGTATGAGAGATACTGTGTGTATAATGTAGCACAGCACTTGTTCTATTCTCAGCTCTCAATCTATGGCAGATAACATCAGCCTTGTTTTTTGCTCTTGTCCTTTTAATCACCTTTGTGGGTTCCTCCTTTTCTCCCCTATTTTAACTTTAGGAGGTCAAAGAGTTTGGTTCTTAGCTCAGTTTTATCTCATTCAGGATCATGACTTTAAATACTATTCATTTATATACTGATAACTCCCAAACTGATATCTTTAGCCCAGACTTGTCTCCTGTACATTGATTCATGTCTATATAATTGCCTCCTTGACATTTCCACTTGATTTCTAATAAGCATCTTACACAGACTGTATCCAACATGTTAACACCCATAGCATTCCCCATCTCGGTTGACAGCAACTCCGTCCTTTCAGTTGTTTACTGTAAAAGTTGTGAATTCATCCTCTGTAATGGGTAGAATTGTGTCCTCCAAAAAGACGTTTAGTCCCAACCTTTAATACCCGGGAAGGTGACCTTATCTGGAAATAGAGATTGCAAATGGTCAAGTTAAAATGATGTCATTTGGGTGAGCCCTAATCCAATATGACTGATTTCCTTATAAAAAGGGAAATTTAGATCTAGACAGGCATACACAGAGGAAAACAAGGTGAACTCACAGGGACAATGCCATTACAAGCCAAGGCATGCCTGAGACTGCCAGAAGCTAGGAAAGTGACTCTCAGAAGAAACCAACCCCATCTGTACCTTGATTTCAGACTTGTAGCTACCAAAACTGAGATAGTAGTTATCTGTTGTTTAGGGTACCCAGTTGGATACTTTGTTATAACATACCTAGGAAACTCATGGACCCCACATTTCTGTCTTTCTTGCATTCCACATACAACCTTTTGCCACATCTTGTTGGTTTCACCTCCCACATATCTCCACAACTGGACTTCTCACCCCTGCTCTGCTACCACTGTGCACTGTGCCTGTGATCCCACTATCCCTCACCTGGGTCCCTGTGTAACTTCCTAACTAGTCCCCCTGCTTTTACCTTGGCCTCGCTACCACCTGTTTCCAACATAGTAGCCAGAGGTATGTTCTTGAAATGGAAGATCACGTCACTTCTGCTCAAAACTGCCAAGTGTTTTTCACCGGTAGCACACCAATTCCACTCAGAATGAAAAGCCAAAGCCCTTTTACAATAGCCAAAGCCCCTCAATGATCTGACCCTCAAACCTTTTATTCTCTAAACTGCAGGGCTCTCCCTTTTGGTCCTTTTCTTAAGCCAAAATGGACTCATTTTTGCTACAGGAAAGCGCCTCACCTTATGGGGTTCACAAGGACCTGTCTCATAGCTCACGGCTGTGTGCTTTCAAGGCAAGGGATATGTGCCCACCCAGCTACTGACTGAGCAAGGTAGAGGTTTCCAGCTGGGCCACTTCTTCTGCATGCGGAAATCCTCCAATGAGCAGTTTTTGCTTAGGGACTCCCGGGGTCTTTCTGAGACTTACTCAGAGCTGCAGTGTAGTCTGAGGGCTCGGATGACCAAGCCTCCTTCCTTTTTCCTTCCCTTCTCCTTTCACAGGGATCGGATCAGCATTGCGGTTTGAAGGCTCTCCCTGCCTTCTCTTGCTAGTCTCCCCTTCATCCTTTGCTGGAACTTTCCTCTTTGAGGTTACTGTTTCTACTTCCCTATCATACTTTTCCTCCAGTTACCTCCTAGGCTAACTCCATTCTCTCCTTCAAACCTTTCCTCAAATATCACCATCCTAGTGAGACCCATCCCGGGCTCCATTTAAAACAGCATTCTTCCTCTGTCTTCTCTGTCCCGGTCCTTCTGCTCAGGAACCTTCCCCGCCCCCACCATTTGTCGCTTTTTACCTTGTCATAATTCACTTGTTTATCATGCTTATTGTTTGTTTTCTATCTTCCTTGTCGAATGTGGGAATCTTTTTTTTCTTTTTTAACTGAGTTGGAGTCTCTCTCCGTCACCCAGGCTGGAGTGCAGTGGCATGCTCATGGCCATCCCAGCATTGAATTGCTGGGCTCCAGTGATCCTTCCGCCTCAGCCTTCCAAATAGCTGGAACTAGAGGTTCCACCTACAGCCTTCCAAATAGCTGGAACTAGAGGTTCCGGGCTACCACACCCAGCTAATTGTTTATTTATTGTAAAGAGAGATCTCTCCAAGTTGCCCAGGCTGGTCTCAAACCCGCGGGCTCAGGCAATCCACTAGCCTTGGCCTCCCCAAAGTGCTGGGATTACAGGACGAGCCACTGAGCCTGGCTGGAATGTGGAATGTAAGAATCTTCATCTTTTGTTCACAGATGTATCTCAAGTATCTAGACCAGTGCTGGCAAATTGAGAACAATTGGAAATCGAAGCCTTTCAGTAATTTGCACATATGTTTAGAACTCTGCTGCTTATGCTGTAAGAGTAAGGGCCTAAAAATAAAGTATTATTTTTTTCAGAGATGTCAGAGTTTTAATTTTTTAAAATGTTGAAAAATTTAGGCCAGATATGGTGGCTCATATCCATAATCCTAGCACTTTGGGAGGCTGAGGTGAGAGGATTGCTTGAACCCGGGAGTTTGAGAACAGCCTAGGAAATATAGTGAGAACTCATCTCTACAAAAAATAAAAAATTAGCTGGGCATAGTGGTGAGTGCCTGTAGTTCCAGCTACTTGGGAGGTTGAGGTGAAAGGATCACCTGAACCCAGAAAGTTGAGGCTGTGATAAGCCCCGAGCATGCCACTGCACTACGACCTGCGCAACGGAGTAAAACTCCAACACAAAAAAAGAAAAAAAGAAAAAATTATTTATTATATTATTTTTTAAGAGGCAGGGTCTCACTATGTTGCCCAAATTTGCCTTGAATTCCTCCCACCTCAGCCTCCCCAGTAGCTTGGACTACAGGTGCACAACACTATGCCAGGCTAGATTTGTAAATTTTGCTTTTGCACCATTCTCAACATCATTATAACATTTAAGAGCCCTCTTTTTGTCTTTCTTGTAGTCATCTATAATAGCTTTTGGTGCCAGTTTTGTCCATAAAGTGTCTTTCCACTTGGACTATTAATGAACTAGATTCATATCCTAAGGTCTGCTTAACCCATTCCTTGCAATCAGGGACTTTTTGGGCAAAACTTAGTCCTCTTTCTTATAGACAGTTGGTGGTCAATTAATTCATTTAAAACATGTAACACATAAGATTCCCAGTTCACAGACTCAGGTGAGGATGGAAAACTGCCTTTTCCTATTTTCTGTACATAGACTTAATTCTGAATCTAGTACATGATATCCCTGTGGTCTGGGAATTTAATCTCAGTCAAGGTTGTGTCAAGGTCATGGGTCTTATAATGCAGAAGATGCTGGAAGGCCCTTGCAATCACTGTGAACCAGCCTAAGCCATTGCCCAGGCTACATGGTCTCTATCAGTCTCTAGTCTCTGCAATATGGTGTTTGGGAATTTTTAGGGAGACTGGATTTCATTGCTATTTTCCCTTTCTGCTAAGTCTCTGGAAAGTATTTTCCCATACCTTTTATCTCCATTCCCTCTACAGCATGAATAATAAAAAAAAAAAGAATGCTAGTTTGTCAAGTAATCTTTCTGAGTGGAACAATACGCCATCTACCAGTATGGCTGGAAAGAGGTTGCTGCTGTTGCCATGATCAAATTAATCCAGTTAACTCAGATGTATGTGTGTCTCAGCAGCTATGTCAGCTCTTCCACCCCTGGACATTCTGTTTCGTGTTGGATAAGAAGGTGGGATCAGGTTAAGCTAGCACATACCTGCTCACTTGCCTGGGTTAAGCATTGCCAGGCTAGGAATTTTTCCAGATTTGGCTGCACCATGATTTTGGATGAGGATAATATTTTCTGTTTTTCTTGCTTTTTCTCACTCTTCCCCTTCCTCCCTCCTTCCTTGCCTGTTTCTTTCTTTAATACATATTTTTTGGGGGTGCCTACTACATGCTAGGCACCACACAAGGTGCAGGACATGAAGAGGCAAGCGGAGCAGACCCAATCCCTTTCTGCATGGAGCTTGCTCTCTTCTTTCCAATCCCATTCCTGATCTAAAAATATTTCTTTGGAGCCGGGCTCGGTGGCTCAGCCTGTCATCCCGCGCCTTTGGGAGGCTGAGGTGAGTGGATTGCCTGAGTCCGTGGGTTCAAGACCCACCTGGGCAACTTGGCGAGACCTCATGTCTACAATAAATCAAAAATCAGCTGGGTGTGGTAGCGCGCGCCTGCAATTCCGGCTACTCAGAAGGCTGAGGTGGAAGGATCGCTGGAGCCCAGTGGGTCGAGGCTGCGGTGGCCGGGAGCAGCCACTGCACTCCAGTCTGGGCGACGGAATGAAACTCCAACTCAAACAAAACAAACAAAACAAAACAAAACAAAACAAAAAATATTTCTTTTGGCCCTGTATGGTGACTCACACCTGTAATCCCAGCACTTTGAGAGGCTGAGGTGGGAGGATCACTGGTGCCCAGGAGGTCAAGATCAGCCTGGGCAGCATAGTGAGATTTCATCTCTACAAAAAAATAAAAATTAAAAAATTTAAAAAATAAAGCTGAGTCAGGTGGGTGCGTGCATATAGTCCCAGCTACTTGAGAGGCTGAGGCGGAAGGATCACCTGAGCCCAGGAGTCTGACGCTGTACTCCAGCCTGGGCGACAGACAGGGTTAGGGTTAGGGGGATATATATATTTGTTGTGTTGAATAATAAATGCTCATTCTGTGGTGATCTTATTTATTTCCTGAACATCATTTAAATACTACCAATAATGAAACTATAGCATTAAAAAAAGCTCTCCATAATTTATTGACATTTATTGTAGGACATGTATCTGCGGCTCACAAAAAAATATGCTATTTATTTTTATTTACTTTAAATTCTCCAAATACACGGCATGGAGCAAACCCAGAATTATTCCTTTGGTTGAAGACATGCTGGCAACCCATAGTTTGAGCCGCTAACAGCAGACATGGCCGAGGAACGCTGAGACAAAAATCTAAGTGCAGAGGAGATGAAGGCGTGCCCACAGGGCCTCTGTAACCCTGATTAAGTGGGCCCCTGAAATAACTTTAAAATGTAGACTTTAAAAGACATATCATACGATCACATGAAGGAGGTGGTTATGAATCACTGATGGTGGAAAAATTCTCAAGGAGAGTTCTAAAAACTGCTTGATGTTAAGCAGATGCATTATCTTTCAGATGGAACCATAGGAAGTGAAAGTTTCAAGAAGATAGACAAAAGAGTATTTTTTTTCTTTTATCTTGGTAGTTGGAATAAAGTTTCTTTTAGAAAATTCTAAGGTCAGCAACGATGAAAATAATTTAAGGTAGTTTAAAAAGCTTGATTACACTGCTCTGTAGCCTTTTAATGATAGGCACCTAATTTGTCATGGGTACTGACAGTGAATTTTCATAAATTATAACTCAGTTTTGCAAATATTTGGAATTTTCACATATAGCAATTACTTATTTATACATTTTTAACTCTCATTATTATTTAAATGACTACTGGTAATTTAGTTTTATGAATCAATAAAAGTTAGAATTTATGCTAGACAAGTAGTATTTAGCTTTTGTTATAAACAAATATTTGAGATGAAGGTGTTGTCTGAAAGCTATCAATTATAGTTCAGAGATTTGCTTTCTGAAATTATTCTAAATAGAGCAAATGGGAAGCTGTCTCTGAAAGTTATTTCATAATTAAAATCAGTCACAAAGAAACTTATCTCTATTTATTTCTTGAATCTTGTTAATAAATAAAGAACACAGCTTAATTTATCTTTAATTTAAATCAGGTAACAAATTAGCAAATTAAATACTGAGTTTCTTAATTGTTTCTTGTCAGGTGGTATCCAAACTTGCAAAATGTTTACCCACCTGGGTGAGATTTCTGCTAAATGAGAAATAGACCTTCCACTTAAATGTAATTACTGAAATAATAGCACCTTTATTTTGCTTAGTGCGTACCAATTTATTATGTATTTTAACACCATAGATCACAACCTCTTTGTTGTAAAACACTAGTGGATGTAATTTAGAAAATGTTTTTATATTTTTAGGTATCCTGTACTCATCTGCATCAGTTTGCCTTCTAACATCTTTTCTTACATGAGAGAGACAAGACAGGTATGCCAGTTCATGCTCATGGTATACGTAGTACATGAAAATGTCAGCTGTCATGCATATGGTGGCAACGATGTTGAGAAAGACTGCTAAAATATTCTCTACCATATTTTATGCTCCGTGTATATCAATACTCCAGTTTTAATGATGAAGGCCCAGAGACTCATATACTGATGTCATATTATACAAAAAGGAGTTTAACTAGAATTTTTTAATTACCTAACCATAAAATCTTTAAAAGATTAAAATATTTTCCAGAATTGTTTTAAAACATGAATGACTTTAATAATTTTAAATGATCACAGGCAATTTCCAAGTGATTATCAATAAACATTAATTTCAGTCAACTTTTATAACATGTTTGGCCTTAGAACACTAAGCTTAATTGAATTTTCTGGATCCTATTTTCTATTTCTTGTTTTGGAGCTTAAAAATTAATAAACTCATGCTAATCTTTAAAAACAAATATGTATATGTGTATATATGTGCATGTGTGTGTCTATAATGATTCCTCCAATTTTTAAAAAAAATTGTAGTAAGAACAGTTATCATAAGATCTACCCTGTTAATAAGATTGCAAATGTGCAATAAAGGATTATTAACTATATCCACAGTATTTTTTTTTTTTTTTTTTTTTTTTGAGTTGGAGTCTCACTCCATCATCCAGGCTGGAGTGTAGTGGCACATTCAGGGCTACCCCAGTGTCAACCTGCTGGGCTCTGGTGATCCTTCCACCTCAACCTTCCAAGTAGCCAGAACTACAGGCTCACGCTACCATGACTGGCTAATTTTTTATTTATTGTAGAGATGAAGACTTCCAAGTTGCCTGGGTTGGTCTCGAACCTGCGGACGCAGGCAATCCTCTCACCTCGGTCTCGCAAAGTGCTGGGATTACAGACTTGAGCCACCACGCCTGGCCTATCCACAATATTAAATAGCAGGGACTTTGTATGAAAGATTTCCTTCCACTCCCTGCTTTTGCATTTCATCTTCTTCAGGAGGGGCAAGATCTCTAGAACTTAATCATCTTGTGTAACTAAAACTTTATTTGTACCTATTGAATTGGGAAAAAAATTTAAATTAATAATAGCAATAATCTATGAGTGACATGATGATTAGCCATTTTTCTTCTCATTTCAAACTTTTTCTGTTTTCTTTGTGGTTTTCTTTTTTAGTTAATTGCAATGTTAATGTCCTAGATGCTTTTCATCAATGAGCTTTGACCCTTTTTTTTATTAATGAGTAAAGATAAGAATGTGTGAAGCAAACCAAAGAAGAAAGGAAAGAGACAAGTTCTCTCTCTGGTTCTTGCCATTGACAGAGCAGTCATGAAATCAGAGCTTCCTGATCCAGAGGTCTGATCTCCACACCTCAATGGCCGGTGACCCTCATCTGGCAAGAACCAATGACAAATGAGACCCCAAGGCCAGTTCTGAATTTAGATGTCCTGTCCCAGCCAGGTGTGGCTGGACGGGATCTCCTGAGGAAGCCAAGCCTGGAACTCACAAGCCAGGGACAGTGCAGATTTTGGTCAATGGTTTCACCTGCAGAGACTGAAGGAAGCTTGAGTCCAGAAAAGGTCTCCACAAAGTATGACAACAGCAGTCCAGGCAAACAGACATCTCAGGAAAGTGAAGTGGTTGGATACCCTCCATCCATTTCATGCATTTAGAGAGAGAGGGCCCAAAGTGATCTTCTGGTACTCAGAATACCAGGACCTCAAGGAAGACTGTCAGCATGTGGCAAGGCTCAAACCAATGTTGGGAGTATAACACCAGTTCTTATGAAGAGACTAGTGGAAAAAAGCATAGCTTCTGTCCCTGCAGAGGGTGCATTTGGGCCTCATAACAAAGTAAAGGCCCAGTTATCTCAACTGAGGCACTAAGGCAGGGCAGGCTAGTAGCCAAAATGGGTAGAATGTTTTAGGCCTTAGTCCAGAAATGAACCTGGAGGTGGAACTGGACAACCTTAGCCACATCAGTGGTTCTCTGTAGAAAGAGCCACGCCTCACTTTCTTTTCATAATCCTCTATCTTACAGTCATTTACAATTTCGGAGGCCTGAGTTTGTGCTATGTCATAGGGAAATGTTTCAGAGATTTTAAACTGGCTCTCTTACTCCTCCTAGGGAGAAATCACGAGCGTGTAGCAAGGTTTAAGCCAGCAACACAAAGCGACCATGATGACAAGCAAATGCCATGTCTCCCATGGAAAACCAGCATGGAGAAGGCACAGGATTTGTTGAAAGACTGTATTTTCATGAGAATAAGAAACTGAATGGGCTTTTAATTGGTCCTAAGAATTGGACATTATCTAAGAATAACAACAGTGACTAACATTTGTTGGGTCATGTATCGAGTGTCTTCTACATGCCAGGTGTGCTGCATATATCAGTTATAACCCCTGTAATACTCCTGAAGAATAAATATTGTAATCTCAAGTTTACAGAAAAGAAAGCTGGGGTTATAGAACTGGGTAAGGTCACCTGACACACTGGTGGCTGGCTGGATCTATGTTTAAGCCCCACTTCCCTTGTCTCCCAAGTCTGTGCCCTCTTTATCTCAAATGGGACGGCAAAGTTGAGAAAAAGCATATTTACAAATATCCAAGTCACCTCCATAATTTGCAGCTCTGGAAAAAAGGATGAAGTGGAAAAGCAGGGAGTGGAAGAACATCTTTCACAGAGGGTCCCTGTTATTTAAATAGCTGTGCTAAAACTGATTAATTTATTTTTGAGTTGGAGTCTCACTCTGTCGCCCAGACTGGAGTGCAGTGGCCGCTCCCGACCACCGCAGCCTCGACCTTCTGGGCTCCAGCGATCCTTCCGCCTCGGGCTTCCAAGTAGCTGGAACTACAGGCGCATGCTACCACGCCCAGATAATTTTTTGATTTATTGTAGAGACGAGGTCTCACCAAGTTGCTCGGGTGGGTCTCGAACCCGCGGGCTCAGGCAATCCTCTCACCTCGGCCTCTCAAAGCATGGGATGACAGGCTGAGCCACCGAGCCCGGTTTACAATTTTTTTTAGAGATTGGTGTGGCAAGAGGGAGAGAGACAGAAAGAGAAAGAGAGAAAAAAAAAAAAAAAAAAAAAAGAAGAAGAAGGTGGAAGGGAAGGGAGGGGAGAGGAGGAAGAGAGAGAGCTTGTTTTCATATGGTGCTCTGGAGAGGTTAGAGAAATGCTATCTGTTCCTCAAACACGAATAGGTGGCACAGGTGGATCAACGAAGAGCCTTCATCAGTCAAGTAAAGACAGTGTTTTGCCACTTTTGTGTCTAGTGACACAGTAGAAGGGGGAGTCTAGTCAATTTACTAGCTATTGCGGAAAGGGTCTTGCACGTTTCAAAGATGGACTTGTTTTTATTCTCTCAAAGATTAGGTTGTGTTAGCTCACAATGTCTTCAAATTATATTTGAAACAAGTATTTATTTCATTCTCTGTTCCTTCACTAATTCTTTGCTCCAACCTTACATTTGCCCTTGGGCCTTCTGAGAGATAAGCTTATTTCAGCTTACATTTGATTCTCCTGGATTGGCTTTATTTGGGGAAGACAGAAGACACCAAGTAAAATCTTGAATGGATTTTTCAGCCTTCTGCCTGCTTGACTTTTATATAAAGTGAGAAATCGGCTCAACATTAGCTGTGGCCTTCTGAGATAATCTAATAGAGAAAATCTGTGGAGAGCTTGGAGAATGACTTTATAATATTAAGTAAAGAAAAATACTCTACCATAGGGCCCTCTATCAAATGTCTAGAGGACAGACTCATGCCTAGCACATTATTCTTTTTTTTTTTTACATTCCCACCATCCAAAATCGAATGACACAGAACTAATTTTGATGCTTGTTGAAGATCTCCCCTTGTGAAACCTACTCCTCAACTTCTAGACTCCTGAGGTTTGTGTACTTCATGGGGTCTGTGGCTTCATTTGGTGTCAGCATGACTGTGGTCTTTGTTGTTGTCTGTGGAAAGAATGACACAGCTGCTGGTTTATAGTCAAATTGATAGGCAGGCGTTTTAATTAATTGAGAAAAGACGATAGCTTTAAAAAGTCACTATTTTGTCACACCTAATGGAATAATGTCAATAATTACCCAAGAATACTAAGAATTTGAGATAAAAGGACAGGAACCTTTATAATGGATGGATCAAGTAGACAGCACTGGAACCCACAAATCAATCTTAGTATCACTCCATGTGGGGTAACTGATGAGATGCAACAGAGAATATATAAATGCCACTGGATGCAATTTCTTACCATACTTTGAAAAAATCCTGAATGTCAACAAATAACTGGCGTTTAAAAAGAGAAGAAGATTATTCCAGAATTTAGGAGGCGTAGGGAGAAAAAGGCAATGTATGTCTCTTGTTTGGATCCTGACTTAAACAAAGTAACTGTCAAATGGTATTTTTTAGATAATCAGAGAAATTGCAATATGGGCTGAATGTTAACTGCTATTGGGCACTTGTGTAAGGGGGGAGACTGGTATGGTGCTATAATAAGCAACAAATAAATAAATAATAAACAAACAAGGTAATAGGTAAGTGTGCTTATCTAAGAAAACTTTATTTTGAAGTATTGGTAGGTAAAATTATTTGCTTTAAAGTCATTCGGCAGTGAGTAAGCAGTAAATAAAACAGAGGGGGCACATGAAACAAGATTGGCAATATATTATAAATGCTCTACTTTTGCATATGCTTAAAAGTGTCTATAATAAAAGTGAACATTCAGAGCCTTTATTGTCTCTATCAGCGTAACCACTCCTCTGGAAGTCCTGCAGCCTCTTATTCATGGGACAAAGACGAAAGATAGAGGATCAGAAAAGAGACTTCTTGTTATTGTTATTGTCTTTGACAAGAAGGGAATAAATTGTCACTCTCTTTTACAACAGCGTGCACTCATTATGACCTGTTTGCCTATGCAAATGAGTTTATTTTCATAGTTTCATCATTATATTTTATAACAGCAAACTTGTATCAGGAAATATTTAAAATGCTTAACAGAAAATCTAGGCTTTTTAAGTTTGGGCATGTTATTTTAAAGCTTTAGGTTCTGTCAACTTCGTACGAACCGTTGTTCCTATGTCTCATTGACTTCGAGACTTCAGATTGTCAAGAAAAAGCCGGAAGGTTGTTGATACATACAGGTATCATATTGAACTTTTTCATCAAAGGAGTCTTGCTTTTCAAATAGAGACTCTTCCAACTCAACAAAGCCATGAAAATCTTATTCTGAATTCTCTTTCCCTTTCCATTTTAATTTCCATGTTTGTTTTCTGAATGTTTGTCCCTGTATCTATGTTTACTCTCTCACCTGTGGCAAATGCGTGTTTTATAGCTGAGTCCCTGCTGGTACTTGTCATATGTTGACAATATTCAGCAGTGCGTGCATTATACAAATAACACCGTATAGATGAGAAGGAGAAAGTAACTCAATCAACCGATTCCCAATTTGAATCCGAATGACTACTTTTTTCTAGCAACATTAAGGAACTTAAGAGTGTTGGGGGGATGAGGAGAGGAAGAGCAGAATTTGAGAGGGATGGCAGGGTTGGGAGAAGGCAATGCTACTGTACTACACAGACACCGGAATGACAAAAGAAAAGAACACAGCAAGGTTTTTCTTCAAACAGACCGTGTGTGAAAAAGCTCATTCAAGCTAGAGTCATCTGACACACACAAACAAAAGTAGCTGCCACTAGACAGATATAGTAGCTTACTGGAGATTGAAGTTCTGAAAGCTTTGTAAAATTATCCCTCATCTTTTTGACACCCTAAGTCTATATCTTACTTTGTTGGTGGATCGACCATTTCCTGAGAGGCTGTGTCTAGGTGCAATTGGAACAAATGCCTCTGTGGTCACCACCTAAGGCAAGAGATACTTCTAATTTCTGAAACCATCTGGTCAAAGGCCCTAATCAGTCTGTTTTTTCCAAGATACATGTTATGCCCCTTAATCCCTGGAGACCTTTTAGGAAAGACCTCAAAAAAAAAAAAAAAAATCAAGAGGTCATTGCTTTTGTCTAAATCAATTCAATAGAAAATTTTAGGAGAGGTCAGTTTTTCTCAGTTTTCTTGGATTTGGTGTCTTTTTCTTACATCAAGTGTAAAACATCCCATAAACCACAACAGAAGAGAGAGTTGAGCACTTAGCCCTGACCCACATCTATTAGGGGTCATCTTCCTGGTATTAACTGTCTGAAATTAATTACTCATAACACATAGGACTTTTTATAAATTCCTTGTGAATACCTAAAGTGATCATTTTTTCTGCATCTACTTATACAACAAGCATCCATTAAGTTTTAATTATCTCTTCTCACCAAGTCTTTCATCTTTGAGTTCTATCCACTGCTAGGGGCCTTTGAAGATGGAGACTTGGATTTAATATATACAGTTCATTGAAGGACTTACTTTGGGCCATTCAGGTTCAGAGTTTGTTGATTGAAGCGATGAGGCCAACATGTTCCTCATGCACACAAAAATTCCAATTCCATCTGAATTCAAAACTTGGCCTGCAGTATCTATTTCCCTTCTAGAATGGAAACTCCACGATGAGATCAAAGTTTAAGAACAGCTTTCTTTGTTCTTTTGGGCAAAGTCAGCTTTGCAATTTCACAAAAAATATTGCTGCATGCAGGCATTGACTCTTAAGAATTATATAACTGAGCTGGGCTCGGTGGCTCAGCCTGTAATCCCGTGTCTTTGGGAGGCTGAGGTGAGAGGATTGCCTGAGCCTGCGGGTTCAAGACCCGCCTGGGCACTTGGCGAGACCTCATCTCTACAATAAATCAAAAATTAGCTGGGCGTGGTAGCACGTGCCTGTGGTTCCGGCTACTTGGATGGCTGAGGTGGAAGGATCGCCGGAGCCCAGCAGGTCGAGGCTGCGGTGGCCGGGAGTGTCCACTGCACTCCAGTCTGGGTGACAGAGTGAGACTCCAACTCAAAAAAAAAAAAAAAAAAAAAAAAGACTTATATAACTGACTAAATGAGAGAGAAAGAATGAAATAAAACAGAGAAGTTTGGAAAACAAAAATACACAATTAGAACCTTCTTTATATTCAACTAGTCATTGATTTATTTTAATACATTACTTGTTTTACTGAAATATAGTATTATTTTGAATTGTATTTGTTTATAGTTACTGAAGGATTGGGCTCCCCATCTGTTTGAGACAGCTCTCGTACAAGCAGTATGGCCAAATCTAATTATTTCTCTTGCTACAGTGGTAATATGCTGTATCTTCAGAAGAAATCAATTCTGAAATATATTCAAAGAAACCAGCTCACAATCCACGTCAAAGCATTCAATAAAATAAACTTTGCTGTCTGGAAAGTCTTGAGATACATTAAAAATCAAGGGTTGGATTAAAAGGGTAGAACTGCTCTCATTTGAGAAGCTGTTGCAATTCAATATCAAAGAAAACCTCTCACTAATCACTCAATAGATACATGTAGATTCATTTTTTAAAAATTGTATGTAGCATTTATTTAATTTTATTTCATTTCCTTTAGTCTACGTGTTGATAAGGAAATTGGTATTTGAGTACTGGCATTTGAATTTTGAGATGCTAAAAACCTGGCAAGAGTGAAGTGTCTCTTACTTTAAGCATCACTTGAGTGTCTTATATACAGTTAGCTGTGACTGTAAGCTTTACTTTGGAGGTGGAGAGAAAGCAGCTAATTTGTGTTTGTTTGTGTCTTTTTTTTTTTTTTTAAAGGCGATTATCGTGCCATGTAACTTTTGCTGGTTTGTTTTATCACATGTAAGATAATACAATGAGTTCTTAAGTTGTACAGCTGGATATTGTTTGGCATCAATATGACCTGTTTCATCCAAACCAAATTCCTTTCCTGAATCCATTCAGCTGGGAAGCAAACTTTCCTGACATGATATACATCGCAAATAACAGAAACAACAATACCAAAACTGCTTCTGCCAACAGGTTAGCACCTATGATGATTGATATTATGCAACAGAGGAGGATAGTTACTAAGTTACAAGAGAAAAAGCAGAGATCAGATTTGCTTACCCATCTTACAAGTACATTACTTGACTATTTGCTGTTAATAAAATTCTGGAATTTGGATTTTGGCTGACATTTTCAAATTTCATTTATATGATAAAAATGATTTGGATGCATTAAAATTAGAGTGGAAGAGGCAATTAGAATAACTTAAAATGCAGTATGAGTATTTTATTTTAGGTGCCTTGCGTATGTCTACGTTAGAGCTATACACATAGATTAGATTAACCTGCTTCTAAATTGTCTTTTTCTAAGTGAAAATACAGTTATTGAAAAACTATGATCTCACTCTGTCTGTGGACTAGTTGTAGACTAATATCTTTCTTCCTGTCTTCTCTTACTCTCACTTTCTCTCTAATCTGTTTTGGGTCTTAGTATCACATTTTCACTTATACTGAATAAAGATTTTGGCTTAAAATTTAAATTTCATCTTTCCAAAACAATACTAGTTGGTTGCCATTATAAAAGAAAAGTAAAATTTCGCAGTAGTAGGCCTAGTGGAGCAGCAAGGTTTTTACTCTTTCAAAGCAATTGACTGAGTGTGGTGTGAACCAATCTTTTGAAATATCCCAAATAACCGATTTTATAAAAACTCCTATAGAAACAATGTACTTTTACTGTTCAGAGATCTTAAAAACACTTGAAAATATATTTTTTATCATGGTTGGTAACTTGAAAAATAAGTTGTTTTTCTCCACCTAAATTTCTGAGTGCTCTGATCCAAGGTCATTTTCAGTGGTAGAATAATAAAATGTATTCACGTAAAACAAGAGCAAACAGTTGTGTGTTACCACTGAGGCACATGGAGCTTTACTTTTTTCCTTTATTTTGCTCAGTGCCAGCACAGAAGTGAAGCAAAGAGTTGATAGCAAGCATCAGGTAGCTTTAAGCAATGTGTGCAGTATTTTCCATTATTTGAAGGTAGTAGGTGCCCATGGATAATTGCTTACACATTTACTTATTCCTAATTTGGGTCTCCCTTTTCCTAAGTTACTTCATCATGGCCTCTCTGAGCAGGCCCTTTACTCCTCTGGGCTAGATCAGACATCCAAAGTCATCTATTCTCCAGTTCCATTATTACTATTAGCAATCTTCAGTGGCTGTCACAGAGTTATGTGATTAGCAGGTGGTATTCTGCATGACCAAGGGTGCTGGGGAGATAACACAAAAATAATCTTCTGGGAGAAATAAAAGAAAATAATCTTCTGGGTACTCTAAAAAAAAATGTGTTCAAGTAAGCCTAAAAGCATATTTATTATACTTCTGTTCTAAAAAGTATATATTATCATTTTATGAGCAGTTGATGACTTGAAACCTACACTGTCTGTTATAGTACGTACAAAATTATGGATGTTGGGAGATTTCTCCATTGTTTTACCAGAGAATATCAACCCTCTTTAGTTAAAGGCTAGTATATCCCCAGGCAAATTGAGTTTCCATGCTCAGTTGATTCAGAGCCTATTTCAAGCAAAGGCTACCAACTATGTCAAAATGTATACTGATTCTGTGATATACATAGTTTTCCACAGGACGAAGTGAGATCACCAGTCTCAATCCATTTATGCCTTGACTTAGATTTAAAGTTGCCCTCCGGAAATAGCTGACTGGTATATAAGTGTACTGAAATATTTTTCATTGAGATAGGTTTCTCCTTATCCTTCAGTTTTCTGATCATGAGTCACTAAAATTATCTTTAAAAATTAGAAAAAAAGTGCCCTATTATTGAGAGAACTCATTACATTAGTATAAGGCAAGACAGCCTACTTATAATCAACAGTACCATTTGGGGGAATTTGTTCCTTTTGACATTTTCTAAAAGAATAGCTCTCCCTACAACATTAATGCTAAATAGATGGAAAGTGTATGAAGTATAAGAATATACACAAATTGCATTTTAATTCCTATTTTTCTTTAAAAAGATGTCAATGATAAATCTAAATGTGTTTTAAATATACACTTTGCTTCAAATGTTTAGGAAATGATGCCTAACAGAGAAAAATAAAGCCATTAATTTTCCATTTGCATAACTTGCCCTTGAACTTTATTTGACATTTCTCATTTGCTTTTGCAATATAAAGTCCAAGGTTCCCATTTAAAGAATGCAAGCATTAGTTGCCTCCTCCTGTTTAGGGTATAGGCATTTATTTTTCTTAACGTCTATTTTATATGGACAATTTAAGTAGTGTGTGGCTCACCCCTATTACCTATCCAAATTCCAAATATTTCTACTTCTGAAGGCTTTTGCAATTTTTATTTGGAATATTTTAAATGAAACTACATCACCAACAATGTAAAATTTGTAATATAAATTTCAGTCTTTTGTTGGTAAGTTTTTCCTTCTCCCAGGTGAAAAGAGAGAAAAACATGAAAAGGGACAGAGTAGGATGCTGATATGCAGGTGAGGCTCTAAAAGCTGGCTACCCTATTAAGTTCATTACCTGAAGTTGAACTTGAGCATATATTTGTATTTCATTCTTTCGCCTTCACTCCCTCCCTTATTTTCTCCTTCTCCCCTTCTTTCCTTCTTCAAACACAATGAACAACTCCTGTTGTAACAGAGACTGTGTCAGACACTGGAATTACATGGTTATCCAAACATAGGTTGCTCTTGACTTCAGGGAACCAGTAAGTCAGAGACACAGGCAGTCAATAGATACTCATAGATTTTTGTAACTGCAAAGTGTGTAAAGAGCTACGACAAAATTCACTAGGTGCCAGGAGTGTATTCACTAGTGTATACCAATTTAGATGAAGAAATGAGGAAACGTTTCTTGGAGGAAGTGACATTTGAGTTTAGTGTATTACTACCAAACACCAATTTCTTGAATATGTAATATGTATAGGATCCTATACTTGGTTCTATAGCTAAAAATGATAATAAAACCAAACAGAACCAAACAAAACAAACCAACAACAAAATCCAAAGCTCTGATTCGTAAATCAAGGGTCTTTATAGTTATACATGTATATTGCAATTTTCTTAATGAATTATAACATTGTGTATATATATTTCTGAACATGTTCATATACATTCTCTCATTTAATCATCCATTAACTCTGTGCTCTAAATAGGTAACTTTATTTAATAAATATTGACTGATATTTTACACTGTGTCATAAGTTATATTCTGCTGGATCCTGAGAATATGAAATTGAAGGGGAGTCTGTCGCCAGCTTCTATTATGTATAATTTAGTAGACACACAAATGGGATGGCTATCGTGTGTGAAGTTTTCTCTTGGGGATAAACTCAGGGTGGTTTGAAGCACATGGGAGGGCCTCGCACTCCCGGCTTGAGGTCAGGGGAGACATCCTGAGAGGCAGTTTCCAGCTCACTCATTCCACATGGACAGAAACTGATGCCCATAAATATTAGATGAGTTGCTCAACTTCAAACATCTCAAGAATTTTACAAAATTATGTAAAAACCATACTTGAAATAGAGGAAAAGTATGATTTGCTGAGCTCATTACTGTAATATTGGTAGTTATTCTAATGTTAATTTAGGATGATATTTGCATTCGTTTAAATAGTTTTACAAACGATTAGGAGGCTAGATGCTTGATGATAGAATCCAAAAAAAGCAAAAAACGAGCCAAAAAAACCAAAAAACAAAAAAAAAACCCTACACCTGAAAACCTGCCATATGTCTTTGAATTTATTTTCATTCCAACTTTCTCTGCAGAGGTATTTAATCACCCCCGCAACTGCCCATACTGGGACAGATGGAGTTAGAACAGGCAAGATTATGTGTCTATATTCAGGAACAAAGAAAGACAATGCTCATTTTAAAATGCTCATTATGAGAATTCCCTTTAAGTATAACTTACCTTCTCTAATGGCATAAGAGACAGCATGATATGTGCAAAGGACCTCAGTTCAATGGAGCTTACTTATGAGTTCTGACAAAGAAAGTTAATTTTTAATTTCTTTCAAGACTTCATGATATGATAGGAAAAATTGTCAAGAGACAATTAGAAGAAAATGGCTCTATAATCCTCAAAGTAAAATATATTTTATAAGAGATCCAGAAATTCAGTACAATCTTATCTTGAGTAATAAATTCCATCTGGGATTGGCATTTTTGCCAAACATTGAAACAGGAATGATTAGCGCACTAAGCCACAAGGCTGCTTTCCTTGATCATTCTCCATTAAAACCCAAATTTTTAAATAACAGTATGTAACTGGACCCAAATCCAGTGATTTTCCAGAGACCAATGTTTACTGTCAGGTGTTAATAAACTAGGGTCGGCATAGTTGGATGATTTACATGTGCCTGGATTGTTAGGATGTTCAGGGTGGTCTGTCACTATTGTAATTTACAGTAGTTCACAGCATTGATAAATGTTTCCTGTCTGCCGATATCCTGGCACATTTAAATTACGTTGCATTACTATTCTGTCACTTTAAACAAGAAGAAAATTAAGCTTCAAGTTTAATTAAACATTATTTTTAAAATTGGGTTTTGGTTTATAAAATTCACCCTGTGATTCTTCCAAGTTCCTTCCTTGAGAAAATAGATTGCACGTTTCATTGGGATTTGACCTTAATTAATCCTGTACTTTGTGATCCACCCCCTTGCTGAAATAGTCTTATCAAAAGGAATGCAAGCTATGGGCTAAGATAACAATCGGTCATTAACTCCTGTGTGTGATGCTGGCTGTGGTCCATGAGCATGGAATTCAAAGCCCATTGTACACAGTAATGTCCAGGGCTTAGTGCTCTATGGCCGAGAGACAAAATAAACTATGCAGAACAGCATCTTTACACAGTCTACATGGATTTACACCCGGGCAAACGGTCTGAAACATTCATAACGCAGCATGTGCGTTGGCATCGAGTCCTGCCGTGTCAGATTACACAGGAGATAGGTCATTCCAGCAACGCCAGATGAAGTAAACAAGCAAAAATGATCACTTTCCAAGTGCCAATATTTTAGTAAGAATGATTTACACAGTTATGCTATCACTTAACACTTAAAAAAACCTATTTCTCTGTGATGTTTTAAATACTATCTTAGAGCAGTAGCTCTCTTTACTGACATAACATGACTGCCTTCTAAATAAGAAAGGGTTTGAAGTCATAGATATTTGTTGCCTGTTGCTCTAAATCATATATAGTCCAAATAAATACAACACATCTACAGGACTATCAAGAAAGAAAATATCTATTGCATCTGAAATCTATTACGTAGTGTAGCTTTTTTTTTTTTTTCCTGTCATCACTTCTTCCCCCCACAATCTCACCTCCAAAAAGTTTATAACTTTGGGAATCTGAAGAATGCCAAGTGATGATTTCCTTGAATTTGTGCAAGTAACCAAAGAAACATCATGTAACTCTTGGGCACGGTGTTGATGATCTCATATTTTATAAGACCTTTTTTATACTAGATTTGAGATGACTTTTTACTGAATATCTATTATGTGCTGTGCACTCTTCGAGATATTTGAAATATAGTGGTAACACCGAGCTAAAAAAAAAAAAAAACACCTACCTTCATGGAACACGCTTTATAAAAGTATAGATACTCATACCAGGAGAGACAGGTGTACAATTTTTGTTGTGAGTGTCCAGTGAAAATTGAAGACTCATATGGGATATTATGATAGTACGAATTGTTCTGATATTTTTGTTACTAAGTGCTGTGGACTATATATTCGTGTCCCCCTAAAAATTCATATGTTAAGATCCCACCCCTTAAGGAGCTGGGGGTTTGGGAAGGTGATTAGGTCATGGAAGCAGAGCTCTCATAAGTGGGATCTATGCCCTTATAAAGGAGACCCGGAGAGTTCCCTCCCTGCTTCTGCCATGTGAGGTTACAGCAAGAAAATCCTGACTACGAACCAGGAAGTAGGCCCTCAACAGATACTGAATTTGCCTTGACCTTGGACTTCCAGGCTCCAGAACTGCGAGAAATAGGATAACCAGTGGAAGACTCCTTGTCTAAAAATGTGATAAGAATCCATCCAAATGTTAACATTATTAATGTCCTCGGATAAGGCCTTGTGAGTTTAACCTACTCAAAATCTGTGATAAGTTTCTCAGCTCATGGCTACAAAGTTTTTAAAAAACTCATCCAATATTTATTGCAGTGTTTAAACTAAAAATATTAATATAGAAATAGAATTACCAGGGGGTATCTGAAAAACCAGAATTATCTTTTGGAGAGCGAGCTGCTTGTAGTACAGGCTTCCTCTGCTAGGTAAGTGTTCTAGAAACCTTCAGCGTCAGTACCAGCTAGTGTTGTTGCTGAGAGGCTGCCATTGGTTTCAGTGAATATTTCTTTGGCGATTCTTTCAACATGTTTGCCCATTTTATGCTGGGTGATTTACGGGTATACCTGCCCAAACCACAACTGAGTGTTCAGCAGTTTTTGACCAAAACCAGTATGACTCCCATGCCCCATACTCCAGATTCACCTGATCTAGCCCTAAGTGACCTTTTTTGTTTTCCCGGAGGAAAAAATATCCTCAAAGGGTAATGTTTTGCCTATGTGGAAGAGGTGAAACAAAAAAACGGCAGAAACACTGAAAAGCATCAAAATCAACAAGTTCAAAAACTGTTTTGAGCAGTGAAAAAAGCACCTCAATAGATACAGTGCATCAAATGGAGAGTACTTTAAAGGTGACTGAAGTTTAAACATGTAAGAATAAATACAAAATATTTTGTAAATAAATTCCAGGTTTTTTGGGGTCCCCCTTGTATACATCTGTGGTCAATTGATTTCTGATGAAGGTGCTAGGGTTATTCAATGGTGGAAGAATCTTTTTTTTTTTCAGTAGGATGCTAGGGGGAAAAAATATATATATAAGCATATATACATATATTGGGAAAAATGTATCTCATCTCTTAACATAAGCTGTAAACAAAACAAAAATTAACTCAAAATATAGGACTAGACTAGTTATAGAACTAATCATAAAAATTTATATTACAAGATTTCTGAAAAAGAACTAGAGGATAAAGATTTTATAGAAAATCTTCTTGACTTGGGGGTAGGCATATATTTCTTGGGGCACAAAAAGCAGGAACTGCAAAAGAGATTAATGATAAATTACTTTATCAAAACTGGTGCTCACTAAAATTAACCATTAAGAAAATGAATACTCAAGCCACTCACCAGGATCTAGTATCCAGAATAAATAACAATAGCATACAATTCACTGATCAAAGATAAATAATAAAAAAGGACAAAAACTATGAATGGACATGTGCAAATCAAGATATACAAATAGCCAATGAGCACATGAAAAACAATATCATTAGTCTTCACAGAAATGCAAATTAAAGTCACAAGGAGTTATCACTTCACATTCATCAGAATGACTGAAATTAAAAAAACTAACCATATCAAGTATTGGTGAAGATGTGAAAAATTGAAATTCTCATAGTCTGCTGATGGGAAGGTAAGTAGTACAAGCATTTTAATAACTCTTTCCAGGTTTTATGAAATTAACATATGCTTACCATATGACTCAGTAATTCTCCCTCTAGGTCTTTATCTAAGGGAATGAAAATATTATTTCTGACAAGGTCTTGTACACATATGATCATAGCAATTCTATTCACAGTAATTAAAATTGGAAACAACTGAAAATGTCCGTCAACAAGTAGAAGGGCAAACCAAGTATAGGATATATATTCAATAGAATAATACACAACAATAAAAAGGAATGAGCTATGGATACATGCAGCTACATGGACACATATACAGTATAGGTCCATTTAAATGAAATTCTAAAAAAAGACTAATCTATAGCTAATCCTTAGTGACAGAAGACAGCGATTGTTTGACAGGAGAAACAGATAGGATTGACTGGGAAGGGCTACAAGGAAATTTTTGTGGTGATGAAAGTCTCTTACACCTTGATTGTGGTAGTGGTTACATGGTGTATAAATGTGCCAAGATTTATTGAAATACACATTTAAATGGGTGGATTTTATTACAAGTAAATTATACCTCAATAAAGTTGATCAAAACATTTTAAAAAATGCAATCTTGAGTCTATAATTGCCACTCATGGTTTATAAAACATCTTGACCTATGTTATTTTCTCCCTCAGGCAAGGGGAGGTATGAATAATTGTTGTTTTGTTGCCATTTTGCTGTATCCACTGACCTAGCAGGACAGCCTGAGGAATAAAATATGATGGTGGTGGGCAGATGTGTGTGTGTGTGTGTGTGTGTGTGTGTGTGTGTGTGTGTGTGTGTGTGTTTGTGTGTTTATGTGCACTCATGCTCACACATGCATATGTCAGAGTGTAGATATATAAAATATCTTCCCTCTGTGTTCAGGTGCTTAAGTATGGTTCTCTGGGATTCACAAAGGTCATTATCATCGCCATTGTCATCACCCAAACCACACATGATCATAATAAGAGCATCCACCTTGTGGGGTTATCCTGAGGATTTAAATTTGGCGGTATATAGAAAATGCTTACGACAGTGCCTAGCAATTGGTAAATACACAATAAGTGGCAACTGGTATTATTAATGTGATGTCATCCCTTAAACTTCAGTGTCTTCGTATTTAAAATAAAGATAAAAATAAAATCTCTTGGCTGGACATGGTGGCTCAAACCTGTAATCCCAACACTTTGGGAGGCCGAGGCAGAAGGATCACTTGAGGTCAGGAGTTTGAAATCAGCCTGGGCAACATAAAGAACCCCTATCTCTAAAACAAAAATGATAATAATACATCAGTAAAATAAATTGAAAAAATAAAACCTCTTTTCAGGATCGTTGTGTGAGTTAGACAAATTCAAATGAGAAAATGTGCGTGCACTCAGTCACATTAGAAGCCCTGATGGAGCCACAGCCACAAAGACTGTGGGAGCATATGGAGCTGTAGCCCAGGACACAAAGACCGGGTCAGAGAGTGAGATGACTTGAGTGCTGCGGGGAGAGGTCCCTTTCCTAATGAGAGGTGAGCCTGAGACAGCAGGAGTCTGCTCTGGGATTCCCCTGGGGCTGACTGTTCACTTTGTGCAGGCTCAAGACCCCAAATTTAAGGCCTGCCCCTAAGAAAATCTAGAAAGTCCTGTCCATATACTTGTATCCTATTTTCATATGTTTAGGGATACCAGTACGGATTTCTTACAAGCATCAGTTGTGTCATGGTGAAGTCTGTACTTTTAGCACACCCTTGTAACTTGAGGTCACATATCCTTCGCACCGTTTGTTGGTTGGCTGATGTGGAAGTAAGCCCAAAAGGAAACTACTTAGACCGAGTCTGTGTAAGCCATGATTTCTCTTGAGCCCTTTGTGGCACGGCCTTGCTCAAGACCTAATGAAATGTCTTTTTTCTTCCCTTCTGAATATCAGTGTCCATAATTTTACAACATTTTGTCCTCTTGTTCTCTGTGAAGAGCCTACTCTCCGGAACATAAGAACATAATTTAATTGCCGCTGCACTGAATTTTCTTTGCTTAATGTGTTGTACAGTAATTCAATTACCAGCACTAGACAGGTAGAAGACTTCCTCAGTCTATGCATTCTCTTAGAAGAGAAAGAAGAAACTGAACTCCAGGTCTACCTAAAATGGAGTGTGCCTTGCCACAATTTCCAGATAAGGCGCTTATTCATTATACAAACAAAGAAAGCACAACCTCTATGATTTAAAGGAGGAAGAAAAAGACCCCAATTTAGAAACACATAGTGATTTGCTTCCAAGAGAAAGGCAACACAAATAGCTTTATAACAATGTGAAAGTATTTCCACAGATCACATCCCTAATTAGTTTCATGAGTTTAAACGCTTGCTTTACTCACGAAAAGCATTATGACAAGGATGGAATAAACCACCGTTTTTTTAAAAGTCTGATTCTGTGACCATAATACCATACAATATAATATGGTAATATTGTAGACTTTCAAGTAAGGATTTTTTTTTTTTTTTTTTTTTTTTTTGAGTTGGCGTCTCACTCTGTCGCCCAGACTGGAATGCAGTGGGCTCCCGGCCTCGACCTGCTGGGTTCTGGCAATCCTTCCGCCTCAGCCTTCCGGAATTACAGGCATGTGCTACCACGCCCGGCTGATTTTTTTTTAATTTTATTTATTGTAGAGATGAGGTCTCGCTGCCCAGGCGGGTCTCGAACCCACGGGCTCAGGCAATCCACTCACCTCAGCCTCCCAAAGGCGCGGGATTACAGGCTGAGCCACCAAGCCCGGCTTCAAGTAAGTATTTTTAAGAACAAAATATATCTCACTAGAGAAACTGCCAGCACTAAATAAACAAAATATAAAGAAAAATTTCCAACCCTTGAACTCATTTACCATAGGTCGACATCTTCCTGTTACATTTATTGGAATGACTAAAATCATAACAGTTGTCCTCTTTTCTGTCAGACATGCTCCTTTCCTAGCTTTGCCTCTTGCGTATTTTCTATTATGTGGTTGTAATTAACTTAAGAACATCGCATAAAAGCTTGATAAGAAAAATACACTTTTTTGACCACAATGAACAAAATGCACTTAAGTGTGAACCGTTAATAGATTCCCTGTTGAAGCTGACGGGTGCTCATCTCCTGTGCTCAGCAAAGCAGAGGGGCTCTGGGTACCGCAGAGGGAGGAGAGGCGCTTTAGGCTGCCATGGGGCTGGAGTGTAGATTTCACACATGGACTCTGCCCTTCTTCCTTTATTTTGACTGCAGAATGAACTGCAAGTCTTAATGCCTGCTGATAACTACACGGTACTCACCAAGTGTCAACCTCTGTCAGCATGTCACACACAGAAACTGGTAGGCTGCATAATTCAGGTCTGTATATGCATGCCAAGCTCCTGTTTCTAGCACTTTTGATTATGCCACATAAGACTGGCTCTTTTCTCTTTGCAATTCTGATTTTGAGACAGGTCCAGGGTTAACAAAAATAGAGGACAAACTACATGCAAGTTTTTTGTCCAATGAACTTAAAATGGAAGAAAAATATGTGTAAGTTTCAAGTAATATATTTAGGAATAAAAGGCATTGAGTTCAAAAGACATATTTAGGGATTCAGTGTGGGGAAATTAATAAAGAAATCTGGGCTAGGCGCAGTGGCACTCACGTGTAATCCCAGCACTTTGGGAGGCTGAGGTGGGAGGATTGCTTGAGGCTAGGAATTTGGTACCAGCCTGAGCAACATGGGAGATCCCATCTCTACCGTAAACCAATAAATCAACAAAAAATTAGACTGGGCATTGTGGCAGGTGCCTATAGTTCCAGCTACTTGGGAGGTTGAAGTGGGAGGATCACTTGAGCACAGGAGTGGACTATGACCACACCATTGCACTCCAGCACTCCAGCTTGGCTGATAAAAACTTTGTCTAAGAAAGCAAGCAAGCAAGAAAGAAAGAAAGAAAAAGAAATCTGGGAAAGTCATGCTATCCAAATTAGGATTTCCAAAGCTAATTTATGACTGTATCTTTTCACAAAATCTCTTAATATAGAATGGAGAAATTTTCATATGCTTATGAAAATGGGTCCAGTGTCTGTTAGTAATTGCTTCACTGTTTGCGAGTAACTATATATACTATATATACTATATATGTGTATATTGCTTATATATTGCTTATATTCCCAATGACCTGAGCAATACTTTACTTCATTTGTTGAGTGACTACAGTGCTTGGGCACTGGGCCAACAGCAGTGACCCAGACCAAGTGCCCCCATGGAGCTTACTTTCAACTGGGGCAGACAGTTAGATGCTATGGAGCAAAATATGGCAGGGAAAGGTAAAGGGAATATGGGAAGAGAGAAGGGAGGTTGCTCTTTCAGTTCGGATGATCAGGGAAGGGCTCTCTGAGGAGGTGAGCTCTGTGCAGAGGCCTGGAGGAAGTGAGATCTGAGGGAGAGGATCCGTAAGTGGAAAGGCTTTGGCGAGATCACTTGGCAAATCCACAGAACACCAGAGGCAGTGTGGCTTGAGAAACTGAGAAGGAACGCGGAGGATTTAAGTGCAGAGAAGGTATGGATGAGGGAGGACCCCGCTCTCACAATGGCTGAGGACCATGATGAAGCTTTCACTCTGAGTAAGATGGCCAGCCATTGAAGGGGATAAGGAGATCATGACAGGTTTTGGCTTTCATTTGAAAAGGGACATTCTGGCTTTCATGTGGAGGAACAGGGTCCAAGTTACGATTATTACAACAATCATGTGAGACATACGTTGAGTTGGGCTAGGATGGTAGAGGTACAGGTGAAGAAAGGGGGTCTGGTTTTAAATTTGTTTTAAGGAAAAATAATAGGATTTGCAGATGGATTGGAAATGAACCACGTGACAAAGAGAGAAGACAAAGATGACCCTAGGTTTTGGGTTTTATTCATAAGCCAGATCTTCATCAGCAATAGCTTCTTTTGATTTCTACTCTTCTACCGTAAAAGCAAACGTGAATAAAAGGTCTATAAAACCTAAACCTTTTGCATTTGTTCTATTAAGAAAATGATGGACAGAGTACATCTACTGCCTAGAAAGAAATCCAGTTTGTATTTAATTCATTTGAGAAATTGTTCGTGAACAGTTACCCTTATATACATCCTGCATGTAATGCTGACAAGTTCAATTTCTGCTTGGGTTAATGGCCACATAAATGTCTTTTCCACAAGTTAAGGTTGCTTGGAGGCAGGAATGATTTCTAATTTTTTTCTATGTTTTGCATTGCTTGATAGGGTTTTTTCCAAACTTGCTGTTTAAGGTCTAGCCTCCCCTTTGTACTGGTGGGTAAATCTAATTAACATTAATGAGAGTTCTGTGCACATATTGACAGGATAATAGACCTTTTAGGGTGGTTCCTCCCCTCTTGCACTTCCACTCCCCCACTGCATACTGGCTGATTATTTCATTAGGCAGCAATATAAACCCATGCAGGAGAACACACACTTCGTGGAAATTAAATGGAAAAATCTGCATTCGTCGACACTTTCCTTTGCATTAGGGTAAGGAGACTGGGGGGGTGGGGGTACTTCACAGCCACCAGAGAATCCAGTTCACTTGAGACAAAAGCTTTTTTTTTTTTTTTTGAGTTGGAGTCTCACTCTGTCGCCCAGACTGGAGTGCAGTGGCCGCTCCGGCCACCGCAGCCTTGACCTGCTGGGCTCTGGTGATCCTTCCGCCTCAGCCTTCTGAGTAGCCTG